>NC_091870.1:5833498-6139751 GCF_019399895.1 Cardiocondyla obscurior | reverse complement strand
CGCGGCCGTGTCGTGGGATCTCGATAACGGTAGCCAGGAAATATTTAAAGGTTGGCGCGTCCCACGTAGGTGGGTACCTATTATACCTATGATACATCCATCTCCGGCGGCCCGGACGTAGTTTCGACGGGGAGAGCCACTTCTCCGTTCGTGGAACGCGCAAGGGGCGCAAGCCCGCAAGGACCAGCTTGCGCGCGGTGGCCAGCGGCGAGAAGGTCGAGGGGAAGCAAGCCGCGTGAGCGTCGCGACCAATCCGGACACTTTGTGTTTCTCGGTAGCGGCGTGCGGGTGATCGTGTTTGTCCATTGCTGCCTGCTCGTATAACTTGCGGTTCGATTTCCGATTACGCGCCGTCTACTGCCCCCGTTTAACGCTAGCCATGTCGGTGATCTACAAGACCTCGATGAACGCCATCAGCAAGTTCGTGCCCGAGAAGCTGCAGCCTCTGTGGAAACATCCAGCTGGTTAGTAAAACTATTCGGCCGCGTCAGGCCCAGCAGGTGGCACGTGCCGTTGGTACCTTCGTGTGTGCGTCCTGTGTACGTGTGACTGATGTGACAGAAACTAGGTGCACTGATTGTGACGTAGTTCCCTTGATAAATGATACCCTTCTTCCCTGAGGTCAGTGAGTAACGCGTCACGTTTTTTTCATCCTAAGCTGTGATATTTTTAGGCTTCGTCTTAATTATTACAAGGAATAATTAATACATATTACGGATTAATTATATATATATATATATATATTTAGTTAAGATAAGCCGAGTGCGGAAATGTATTTTCTTTGATCGCGGTTTTATCTCGTTTATCAATTAATGACGCAAAAATTTTTTTTCCGCATATTGATATCGTTAATCGTAAAACTTGGCGACTCGCCGACGGCGCGACACACGAATAACAAACATGCTCTGCCACTTGCAATGCAGACTTTTCGAGGTCGCATACTCAAATTAGTCTACGTTTCTCTGAATTAATACGTCGGCCGTTTTCCATATTGCAATTTCTTCTCCCCTTTTTTTTCCCTTACAATTTTTATTCGCAAGTCGTAACTCAGCTCGACAGTGTATTCACCTCGTTAGAATCGGACAAAAGATAAACGAAAGTTATTGAAATTATGATAACTCAGTTGTGAAAGAGTTATACCAACAATTGAAGATAATGAAAGCCTATCTCATATTGTAAGTACACGTAAATTAAAAAAAAATTCCGACTTGATATCACTTTTCCGTGAGTTTATAAGGCATTCGCTACCGATGATATATGCGATTAAATTATTTACATTTCACGTTCATGCATTAAAAGAAAAAATTTTTTTTAAGTAGAAGACAGTATTTTACGATCGATTCCACGAGATACAATGTCGAGCAATATACGTATATAATAAACTTTTCACGAGGCTATCAAACCAGACGAAACGGTCGCGTCTTCACCAAATTGTAATGGATGGAAATGGGGCCACGTGGCGTCGTGTCTGCGTTAAAGTTGCTCGGACGAATTTGCTTAAGCTATCAGAGCGGAAGCTCAAATAGATGGGACGAATAAAGTCAAGGGTATACAGAGCATCAGTAATCGGGCTGGCACGTCGATTACCATGTTTGTCGAAGGAGCTACCGAGTGTTTTACTGGCCTGTCTCCTTTCTTTTTGATTACACATCTCAGTCTAATATATGCTTTTAATATTGATATATGTAGATGTATGTATTTCGATACTACGAATTATTTCCGTGCTTTCCCTTTTATGCTAATTTCTGCAAATATCTTGAGAAATTATATAAAGATTAATGACAATAACCGGCTCCTCTATTGTTCATCTCAACTACAACGTGTTTTTTTTTTTTTTTTTTTTAGGTCCACAAACCATCTTCTTCTGGGCACCGGCCTTCAAATGGGTAAGTAATATTTTCTTGTTACTTTAATCATCGACGACGTCGACTCATGTCGTGATTCTGACAATTTAATTGAGTAACGAACAAACGGAAAAGATCCAGAGCAATCAAATGGTATTACATAAAAATAACTTGGTTTAAACGTCGAAATAAATGTTCTTGGAACTCTCTTTTCAATTTAAACGTTTATTCTTAATTCCTAGAGTTCTCCTTTTTTTTTTCCTTTCATCTTTTTTAATGATTTGCATCATAAAACGTCACGGGATGAATAATAGATTGCATGCAGCCACACAATTTTGTTTCAAGGTAGTTATGTACTAACGTACGTTGGCAAACGGATGCGTTACAGAAATACTCCGAATGCGGTATTTATTTATGTTGTAACCATTGCAGTTCAATGGGCATGTAGCAATTTTTAGAAACAAAAAAAGATATTTAAATTGACGACGAAAAAAATATTATAAATATATACCTAATTTTTTAAAATAATTTTTAGGGTCTAGTAATTGCCGGTCTTGGCGACTTGCAGAGGCCAGCGAACAAAATTTCGGTCAGCCAGTCTTGTGCCTTGGGTATCACAGGATTGATCTGGACTAGATATTCCTTGGCCATCACCCCAAAAAATTGGAACCTCTTTAGCGTGAACCTTTTCGTCGCGTTTACGGCTATATATCAAATAACGAGATCTCTGAGGTAATTATCTTTATTATACAAGTACTATAACATTTCACATAATTATATCACGTTTGTTCAACAGATTTGCGCTTTTATATATTTTTATTTTTATACCTTATAACGCTGGAATTGATCAAGCGAGTCTGTTAGCGTTTCCCTCTTTCGCTCACTTGCATAATTTCTGTCGTTTAACATCGTGACCTAGTCGTAGCAACTCTTCGAAGGCTTTAAATTTACTGAATTAATATTTGTCTCAGGTATCAGCAGCAGCAAGCAGCTCTGGAGGCAGCGAAGGCGACCCCGGCAAACGCTTCTCATTGACGATAACTTACGAATCATACGTACACATAGATCTACATTCCTAGGCAAATGGAAAAAAGGAATAATAATTAATTCTTCGCGTTCGTGTACTATTTAGCATGTCGGGACGAGTAATCTAGTGACGTGACATTCAACGTCCGACCACTGTGTTTAAATAATTTTAATGATAAGTGATATATTAAGTCACATTTAACACAATTAAGTTACGCAAACTTTCAGAATCATTAAGATATTGAATAACTACGTTCGATCTGTCCGCGATCGGGCCCCTAGCATATTTTTTAGAACAAGTGTTACTTCAACAAATTATAAGGTACTTGACGTCTTACAATTTTTCAAATGTCTTCGAGATATCCGCTAGATATTTGGGATCGATCGAACGTACGTAGCGAGTTTTACGTAAAGTTGATTGATCATTCTTGATGCCGAACTGTGATATTTGTGACGCGACGTAACATTATTCAGCACGGATATTATGCGATAAATTAATATTGTAGACACACCGCGGACAAAAAGTACAGATAAAAAGATATGCATATAATTGCGGAGACCGCAGGATGATTAGTCTTAACCGAGAGCCGGGAGATAAAGGCAGGATTCGAGGTATCGTACGTAGCGCGCGTTATCAATTCACTGATTACACTTGCGTGTTTTATTGTTACGTACTACGTTCTACCTCGAGAAGCTCATGGTGCTTCTGCACGACATATCAATAATCTTATCGCGGCTTTGAAAGGGAGCGGACAAGTGTATATGGCGTAATGTGAACTTAATACTATTGTTACATACTGCCTTGCTCCGGTCAGCGTTAAAATAAAATTGTAAATATTTTTAACATTATTGTGGTGTGTGAAATTTCGTAAACTGACTACATCCAAAGGCATCGAGATTCAGTACGACGTAATTAAATAATTATATCGAGTTATATAAGAACGTTTGGCATTTATTTACGCCACGGGTATAATAGTAAATTATTATTATTAATATTCGTATATCTAAATTTTTTTAATAAGAGGGATTAAGCTTTCAACTTCAATTACCTTACCATAAAAATCAAATTTAAATTTTGGCCAAGATAATCATAAGTTATAATTAAAACATTATGCATAAAAAAAGAATTTACTTTCTCATGCACATTTCTTGTAAGAGTTATTCTCAATATTTTGTCTTCCTTCCCTCTCTCTTGGAGCCAGTATCCGTTATCACAGAAATCATTCGATCCGTGCATTGTCGTAACGTGATTTTTGTACACGAGAAATCGGGCAGAGGCGTCGATCGATGACCACCGGTAGTTTGCGCGGCCGCTGCGTAAAGGCGGGCGGCGCTAATGTCACGGATGGATACACTAAAGGTTTGTTCCTTACACTATTTATAACAAAAAGCTTAAGCTTTAATTAAAAGAATTATGCAAAGAATCCAGTAATAAGATTATTATCATGAAACCATCGTATAAAACATTTTTTAATATTATTTCAATATTTCGATTCTCGCGCTGCTTTATTTCTCTACTACATCTACACTGTCTGCTCCTTCCCGTTACATTATGCTTGCGCGCCACCGCTACGTCTCCGACTCCGACTGGTAGCAGATGATCGAAGCTTGCCAGCCTCTGTCACTCTTCCGCGAGTTTCTCATTGACGAGGGTTGTCTTTTCTCCCAGGTGCTGTCAAATTTCTCTTTACATATATACTTCTGATAAAAAAAGATTTTTCGCATCTCGTGACCTACTTTTCGAACTCTCCAACTGAACGGAACACTTCTTCTCAGGTGAACAGGAACGCAATCATGTTATCCTGGATACAGGAAGCCGCGAAGATGAACCCGTTCTCGTCGCCGTTCACAACGGCCAAGTGCCAGCCGCTGGAGAACGGGCTCGTTGCCAACCGCAACATCGTCGCCGCCTCGGTCGTGGAAGGTGGTCAGTACTTATACCTAGACTTCAAGTCAATGCATTCATAAAACGATGAAGGTTATCCCGCGTGTTACTTCACCGCAGGAAACTTAGCTTACCTGAAATCGTATTACCCATTTTTTTTTTTATTATCATTATTATTTTTATTTTTATTTTGTGATTGAAAATTAGTTGACCTTACATAATTCAGATTGTGATTGAGCGTCACGCAAGATGTTGAATGTTGAAGTTGAACACCTCATTGTTAGGTCTCTGCTTTGCTGCACTTTTAAACTAGTTAATAATAATGTAATTGAACTCGTTAGATTAAAGTGAGATAAATATTCTTGCGTTCTTCAGTTACTGTTAAGCTTGTGTGCAGTGCAGTAAAACAGGTTTCTCAGTGGGTTTAGTCCATGCTTGATTTGAAGACTGGGAATAGAAATAGACTTTAAAAGGTAGAGATGCATGTCTATTTGGAATTCTTGATTAATATTGGGGTTTAGATTAATTATGTAACTGCAAAGTGTCTGGTTGCACCTTCAACATCTTAGTCCAGGTAGGCATGTCACATGACGTGCATGTGCACACACACTCATACACGTGTACAAACGCCTTTTCTGCAATATGTACACACTTTATTGCATTTTTTTTTTGTTAAGTGAAGATTAGAAATGACGCAATTTACAAGTGAGACCTGCAACGTTTCTCTGCACGGATGGAGGGTTTAATTTTCAGATTTAAAGCCGTATATACGCGGATTATGTAAGGCGCGGCCATCTTGTCAGATTGCGGTGTGTTACAAAACGTGCGCCCTTCATCTTTTAACCTTGATCCAAGTTCAATAATTAGAATGCCACCTGACCGTGATCGAGAAACGTGTCTACTCTTCTTTAGGAAGCTTATTTTGAATTTGTCTGGGTAAAAATTGTGTTAAGAACTCAAACTGGCTATTAATGATTGACCTGGCCACCTACCTTTGATGTAGAAAACGAGTCTATCTTATATACATTTTTCCCTCTTGCGCGTTTGCAGACAGTTGCGAGTTTGGATCCAATCACTATTTCTTACTATGCGGCCTTGGAGGCATTCTGTCCTGTGGCTTAACTCATACTGGCATCACACCCTTGGACTTAGTCAAATGCCGGATCCAGGTTGACCCGCAGAAATACAAGTCGGTGTTCAATGGATTTCGGGTAATTTTACATCTACTTCACCTATATATTTTAATATTTATCCGTTATTTTTGTAAATATAAATGTGATAATGAATGCTCTATATTAATAACCCAAATCAACGCAATTATATTTCGTCTCTCTTTTTCACTGGACGTTGATAAAAGAAAACTGATACTTGTGTTGCCAAATAAAAATCATATCTTGAAAATATAAAAAAATGTAGTGATACAATATTTATCGCGGACCTGTTGTAGGTAACTTTCGCCGAGGATGGCACCCGGGGACTGGTGAAAGGCTGGGCGCCCACCTTTTTCGGCTACTCGATTCAGGGAATGTTCAAGTTCGGTCTTTACGAAGTTTTCAAGGTTCAGTATGCAGCGCTGGCCGGCGAGGAGCTCTCCTATGAATATAGAACCTCTTTATACTTAATATCGTCGGCTTCGGCAGAATTTTTCGCCGACATCGGTCTAGCACCGTTCGAGGCTGCTAAGGTAATCAATACTTTTATGCTATTGTAATAAAAAAAAAAATTCCGTGGTTGAAGTATTGCAGTTTTGATCTTGACCCTATTGGACAAACTTATTTTTGAATTGCAGGTCAAGATACAAACTACGCCAGGGTATGCTAATACTTTGCGACAAGCAATGCCAAAGATGTATGCAGATGAGGGTCTGAGTGGTTTCTACAAGGGTTTGGTGCCGCTGTGGCTGCGCCAAATCCCGTACACGATGATGAAGTTTGCCTGCTTCGAGCGGACCGTCGAACTTCTGTACAAACACGTGGTGCCCAAGCCTAGGTCGGAATGTACCAAATCTGAGCAGTTAGTGGTCACGTTTGCAGCCGGCTACATCGCTGGCGTATTCTGCGCCATTGTATCTCATCCTGCTGACACGGTAAATGCTGTTATTATATTATTACCTTATTATTATATTCTATTTTGTTCTTTATTCAATTACAAAAATATAACGAAGTAAAAAATAGATTGTATGTAATTTAAATTTAATTTTCTGATTAAAGCTCTTATTATTTTAAATTAAACAATATAAATTTTATCTGTTCAGGTGGTATCGAAACTAAATCAAGAAAAGGGAGCAACCGCAGGCGATGTCTTAAAGAAGCTCGGCTTCGGTGGCGTGTGGAAGGGTCTGGGACCGAGAATCGTCATGATCGGTACTCTGACTGCCGCTCAGTGGTTCATCTACGACGCCGTGAAGGTCTGGCTGCGCATGCCACGTCCGCCACCACCCGAGATGCCGGAGTCCCTCAAGAAGAAGTACGGCGTGGCATAAGCGCGGTCTCTGTGATGAGCGCGCCGATCGTTGTTCCGGTCGCGATCGCGGATTTAGAAAAAAAGAGAAGCGTATAAAGCAATTGCAACTTCAGATCTTTCATATCGCGCATTGTTGAACGATGTATGTGTCCTATTTTATTTTGGAATATTTATTCTGCAGCACTATACAGCAGCGTCGACGGGCAACACTGCCGCATGATTAGAGAACAATTGTGTCTTACAATTAGGAGATATAGGATCGTGCTGATTCTGTAATTATCGGAGGCACGGTAAATTTAACTCGTAACAGCCACGGATTATCGAAGGTAACCGCGAGCTGTCGCTGTACATAGAGTGATCGCTGTAAATAAACAGGACGATTGCTCAATCACACGTTATATTGCTTCTTCTCCTTTTTCCAAAGTATAATGAGAATCAATAATACAAGTCGAATCAGACGTGTAGAGGATGTAACAATTTACAAAATGTATCGATGACTTAATCATTTTTTTTAACAACGTTAGAAATTATATAAATTTTTGTTTCTTTGTATATAATGTACATTGAAATAAATTAATATTTTCATATGCCCTCACGGTAAATTAGATTTGTAAGATATGTTGAAAATTTTTTGATCTGACGAGTTAATACATGAATTTTATTCAGAACATAAACATTGAGTAATAAATAAAATGTATTTTTATTGTAATTAAAAACATAGGTCGAACTATGCACTTTTTAATATAAGCAAAACGGAATGTCTTGTGTTATTTATATATGTTAAACCAATTCGTGATGACATATGAAAAGCATTTAATTTCAATATGTACCGTGGAAAGAAAGTTCACGATTCCTCGCTTTTAAGTACAGCATGGGATGAAATATTCATTACAGTACATTTATATCACTTTTCTTCCCGTACAGTCTCTATAATTAATTGCGTAAGTAACGTTGCGTTGCATTGTAAAAAAAAAATAGTAAATAAAATATTCTCATGGACAATATAAATATCTTGCGGAGACGAAATATTATATTTAATTAAGTAGAATATTATAATAAACGATGACGCGAAAATGAACGCACGTTCTCTGCTCTACATCAATATAGCTGTCTCAAAAATATTCATATACATTTTTTTTTTTTATATGATATGATAGAAAATTATTTTGTTACCTCAGACTAATTTTATTTTGAAAATAAGCAACGGCATCTTGTATAGTTGCGAAGATTTTCAACGGTATTGTCCCGTACAGGTACAAATCGCATCTCTTGATCGTCTCGAAAATGGGACTAGGACAGTTAACGAAGTAAAATTCGACATTCACTTTCGTGAATTCTTCCACGATCACGTGTAGTACTTGAACGCTACTGGGGTCGATGTAACTTAATGCACTCATGTCCATAATTACGCACTTCAATCTGCACGAATTTGTAGAGTCCTTTTCTTCCAGGAAACAGCCTTCTTCGGGCGATTCTCTTCTGTGTTTGATGATCTTCTGCGGACACACTCCTACGAGTCTATATATGATAGACTTGAAGTAACTGTTATTGGCGAAGTTCAGGGTCCCGCAGTAATGGAATATTTTTATACCATGTAGCTCCACCGCCTGAAACAAATTCAATGTAACAGATTTAATACCAGTTGCTTTTAACTTCATGAGAAATTTATCTATCAGGTAAACACGTATCTATATTTATTTAAAAAGAAAGATGAAGATAGATACATGATTACCTGATAGATGAAGTTGCCAAAAAATTTAATTTTTAATTTTTTTACCGCTTTGTATCTACTTGTGTCCAGGAACAAGTCCGTATGAGGTATGTGACCCAACAGACACGTATAGGGTCGAATAGCTTGCAACAGAATCATAATCAACGACACAAGCAATCCCGCAAGTAGCCCAATATCGATGTTTATAAGTGTAACGACAAGAAATGTTACAACCCAAATTACAGCGTCAGCCTTGTTCAGCTTCCAGTATTTAATAAGCTGACCGGCTTGTTGAAACATTCCTTTTAATGCTACCTGCACAAAAAAAAACTTTGAAAATTAAATGTTTTATTACAAGCTACTTGAGATTTCTTTAGAGTGCACGGTTTATACGTACAATTATTATGGAAGCTAAAACGCATCTCGGTAAGAGTTCAAAAAATGGTCCGATCCACAGAAGTATAATAAGTAATAATAAGCAGGACACGATGCTTGCTATTTGTGTGCGTCCACCGACAGTCTGCTGAATGAGGGATCTGCTCAAGGAAGCTGATATCGGCATGCAGGAAAAGAAAGACCCTACTATGTTGCTGAATCCCTGCAATTAGAATCATTCGTCAGTAATTATTAATCGAAAATCAATAAGATAATCGTAATGTAATGTCAGTGACTCACCATCGCGAGAAGTTCCTGGTTCGAGTCTATCTCGTAATTGAGCTTTTGCGCGAATATTAATGCCATGGATATAGTGATGGTATACGAAACCATGGTTATCGCAATACTGTCAACCAATACTAAGGGTAATAATTCGAAACTTGGCACCTCAATCTTAGGAAGTCTAGTTTAAAATATGTAAAAAGAAAAAAAAATGTATGTAATATAAAAATATATGTTACAAGAACCAATCGACATCGCGGGAAAGCAACAATTAAAGTTTTACATCTGGTTAAAAAAAATTAATAAAGATATAAAGATATGTGTTTAATATTAAATATATTTTAAAAGAAATTAATTTTTTTTAACTATTATGTTAAGGATGATTTACGTACCCCGTAGGAATATGCCCAACAGTTTCGATATTATAAATCTTTGGTAAATCGAAATAACGAGAGACCAGTGTTCCACCAATTACTGCAATCAGTTCAATGGGTATTGGTATGCTGCACTTTTTGCTCATTCTTGGCTATGAAATATATCATAAAATATAGTATAAATAATATAATATAAATAATATAAAATAAATCACACGTTACTTCCTTTTACAAAACTAAATAAAAATATAAAGTTAATGTGTTGCTCACCTTTAAAAATTCGTTGCTAAAAACAAGAATAACAATTGACACAACTGAGACTATTGCAGCAACCACATTGGTGTTACTAATCTCTTTAAATACGTTTATAACAGTCTAAAATTGAAAAAATACCAATTTTTATTTTTTTATACTATATTAATTCACATTTAGGTAAATACATTAATAATGTATAATATTTAAAAATATGTATTATATCCACTTACGAAGATCAATTTAAAATATCCTTTATGCTTTGGAAGTTTCAAGCCAAGAAGATCCTGGATTTGAGATATTAGAACGTAAACGGCAGCCGCAGTTGTAAAGCTATTGACTAAAGTTTCACTCAGCAGTGTTGTAACAATGCCTAATCGAAATGTATACATTATTATCTACAATAAAAAAGTTATTTTACTTTCCTTTTTCAGTTCTGATGCACTTTCAAAAGCAATAAAAAGTTTACCTGAAGTATCCCAACCATTAGTGTCACAGCCGTTGCTACTTGCATAGGCGTATATACAGGTGCGACATTCTTAATATCTTGTAAAGCAGCGTCCGAGATGTTCACAAACGTATGGTCCACGTGTGGATTCGAGTAAAACGTCACCACCTTACCGGTCATCAGACAAACCACGGCGAAAGTTCCTAACAAATTAAAAATATTTTAAATGCCAAAACTCAGATAATTTTCACTTCTAACGTCGTTCTATCTTTATCGTTCGATAAATATAAAAAAAAACCATAATATTATAAATGAGGATTATTTACGTTTTAATACAAATAAAATATATCTTATTACTTTGCAGTCTCACCTATGGATACATGCTTAGACGTGCCGAAGAAAAAGTACACAAAGACAGGAAAGAAGGCCATGTAAATCCCGACTACTGGCGGAAGATTTCCAAGGAGCGCATAGGCCATGCCTTGTGGTATGTGCATGATCGCAACAGTTAAACCCGAGATGATATCAGGTAGTATATTTTCCTTCCAATTATAATGGCTGAGCCATCGCACTACTGGTATTACCGATGTCACACAGGACTGCCAGTTCTTGGGCTTGATTTCGCTTATTACATCCCGCATCACTGGAGACAGATAATCCGTAAATTATTATGCTTGCTGCTTTTCTTTTAGAAAACACACATTGACACGCAATAAAATTTAAAATGGAAAGTGACGAAAGTGTTGACTCGACTCAAGAGTGTCGACTGTGTTCCCTAAAAGGAAAGCAGCCAGAATGTAAAATTGTAAACTACATATGTCAATGCAGCAACAGCATTAGTAGCCTCACCCTTGCAACTTACAGGATGACTTTGGCTGTTCATAGTCATAATTCTGGTTCAAGGCTTCATGCTCATAGAGAGGCCTTTCAAAACGTATTTGTAGCAAGCTGTTATCCTTGTCCATGACTGCAATTGGTTTCAAGAACTAACTTCCAAGCTCTTTGGTCACTCTTCTTGATATCTACAATTAAATTCTAATCAGCACACATACATAAACAATAGAGATATCTTGTCAGCTTCAGATAAAGTACTTCCAGAGCTCTCAATACTTTCTCTATCACTTGTAATTGCATACTTCTGATTAAAACCTTCCACTATCACATCTAAATCTGATTAAAAAAAAAACATCCATATAAATATGTATATTGGTTTTTTTAATGTTACATAAGCTCAGAATGTTCAGTTATCATTCTCAGATGCATAACCATTAATAAAATATAAATGATTAATAGAAATAAATTAATGACTATGTTATCTAAATTCAATACTTAACATACTGTTGCTGTCAATATTATATAACATATATTATTAAATAAAATTAATGAAACACTTCTAAGATATCATTTAACTTAGAAATTAGTTATTGGGAACTCAAAACTTACATTATTTATCCGCGCATTATCGGACTTATGTATAAAAAACGTTCTTTTGTGGTCTAGCGAGGCGGTCATCGGCAACACGTGACGTGACTAATAATCGAACTGGATCTATTAGCGTTGATTACTGCTCGATATTTGCTGTTAGGGCTGTAGGTCATTTGACATTACCAATGACTTCTAAACTCTCCTTTTTTTCTATCTTTTAATGAACGAAGAAGGCGAAAGGTGCTATGAAACGTTTGCAGTGTCAAGTGAATTTCAGTTCGACCTTGAATTCGAATCTGCTGACCCCGCGGCCGTCAGCTGTGTCGGCCGCTGACATCCTCGGCGGAGTAGATTATCAACTAATGTTTTGTGATGTTTCTTTCCACACTTTGTGTTTGTTGAGCGATGTCGAACGCCGAGGCCAAAATCCGACAAGCATGTCACATCTTGTCGCAAGAGGCGAGAGGTTCGTCCTTCAGTTTGTTTTCCCGAGAATGCGGAACATAACCTAATATTCATCAGGAATCACGACGAAGTAGCGTGACGTAACCTAAAAGGCGCGCAACATGTAAACAAAGAAATAAAAAAATTAATTAATCAAATAAAATTGATAAAGAAAATTAATTCACTTGTTACATTATAATAATTGTAATGTTGCTACAATATTGTGTTTATTACACAATTGACAAATCTTTTTACATTGTATAAAAAAAAGATAAGATTTTCTATAATTATAGTAAAACATTTTTTTTATAGCTAATCTTTTTTTATTGTTTTTAATTATTTAAAATTATTTTATTTTCTTATATTGCAGAGCTGTACCTTCACAGCGAAATTACAGAAACAGTTGGCACTGTTACACCACTGGCTTTCTACCGGGAATACGTTTCGAAGAACGTCCCTTTAGTAATAAGAAACGGGATAAAACACTGGCCAGCTGTCGAAAAATGGTCTATTCCCTACTTCCGTAAGGTGCTTGGCGATGAGCTTGTCTCAGTTGCTGTAACACCAAACGGCTATGCAGACGCAATAGCGAAACGAGATAACATGGAATTTTTCGTAATGCCTGAAGAACGTCTGCTTCCTATGTCGGAGTTTCTTGACACCCTGGAACATACGAGGGAGGACAGTGTGTTTTACATACAACAACAGAACTCTAATTTCCTGCACAGCTTCCACAAGCTGTGGCCGGACGCAGAAACCGAGATATCATGGGCCAGCGAAGCTTTCGGAAAGCAGCCCGACGCTGTGAATTTTTGGATGGGAGACAAGAGAGCAGTGACCTCCAGTAAAGTTTCTTATCAAAGTATACTTCAAACTGCGTCCCATTCAGGAAACACAATCGATGTCGCTTTCCATCTAAAATTTCATTGAAACTCATACATTTTAATTTAGATTACATTATTACTAATTAATTTTAATATTAGTAATATGTATTTAGATTTAAATGTTTTTTTTTTTTTTTTTCTCTCACTGTGAGTTCCAAGTGAAGCCTTTCAGCACAAATCTAAATAAAACAAAGCGTTGTAACATAAAATCCCATTCTCATAATTTCAAAAGTGAAAAAACTCGGTTCTACTTACGTAACTTTACAATTGTATTAACTTTAAAGGCTGACACGTTTAGATTGCGAACCGTTTCTTCAATTTCTAGTGCACAAAGACCCTTATGAAAACATCTACTGCGTCGTGTCCGGAGAGAAGACTTTTATCCTGCATCCCCCTACAGATTTGCCATGGATTCCGTATCAGGAGTATCCATCTGCTACTTACAAGGAACGTGAACCTGGGAAATGGGTTATCGAATCGATGGTTAACGAGACGTCCGGCTTGAAGGAAGATCTCCCGTTGACGCCGTGGATATGCGTTGATCCTTTAAATCCAGATTACGAACAGTTTAGTCACACAACAGTAGTAATTTCACTTTCAAAATGACATTTATTGTTGAAGATAAAGAATAAACAGAACTTTCGCTTACAGATATCCGGAGTATCGTAACACACATAAGCTGAGAGTCACACTTAAAGCTGGAGATTTATTGTACCTGCCGTCCTTATGGTTCCACCATGTGACACAGTCTCACGCTTGCGTATCCATCAATTACTGGTACGATATGGAGTTTGATATTAAATACGCCTACTTCAAAGCACTCGAAACGTTGTGCGAGTGAGGGAGCGAGTGGTGAGTAAGGCACGCTTCAGATATCCATGTATGTAGACGATGCTAGTTTATTTTTAAGTCATTTGGTGCATGCAAGAAACTAAGAGAATTCTTATACTTATACGTCTGTAATTTTATCTTTCGTTCTTTTTCTTTCTTTCTCTCTCTCTCTCTCTTTCACACTCGTCTACCTATTTATATATCTGTATATTTATTTCTCTATATTTGTCAAAATCTAAAATATGTCGAAACTCATTTTTACGAGACACAATTAAATAATTTTTCAATTAAACATACTTTTCTACTGACAGATTTAATTCTGTCTAATAAAAAAATTGTTTCGACAGACTTTGACTGTGATATTATATATTTGCAAGTGCATATGTATATCATGTGTGTCAATTACACACTGTAAAACATTACCTACTATAATACATGTATAAATTATACTGCAAAAAATTTACTGAATTTAGATAATTAATAGTTATAAGGATTTCACTATTAATTAATTTTATTTTTTATTATTTATGTTAATTCACTAAATTTTTTGCAGTACAATTATGCATACATTACAGTAAATAATTTATGTGTAACCTTTTTTTTTTACAGTATAGCTTACAGTACCTCGTTACATTGTACATTGTTCTGTAATGAAATATAATTATGCATTAATCAAGACATATGTGTATATATAATATATATATATATATAATATATATATATATATATATATATATATATATATATATATATATATATAATTTTTTTTTCTTTTTTGTTTTAGTTGATGTGCTAATATATACTTATTAAATTAAATGCATTTCTTATCAATGATACAAAGATATTATTAATATATGTATTACTCTCACAGAAATTATAATATTGATTTCTTTTTTTTATGAAACTGCCAGAGAACTACGAGAAAATTCAAGTCAGGCTGTTTCATCGTTATCTCCGGCAAGTAAGTTGTATTTTGTACGCTTTGTTGTACCATAATTCTGAGTCTCATACATCTTCCGATGTTCTAGGTATTTCCGGTAGTTGTTCTCACGTTTTCTCCGCTGCTCCTCTGCCTGCTGCCGCAGCTTCTCAGGATTCATGTGCGTGGTCACCATGTGCCTCGTTAACGAGCTCATGAACTTGTAGGTTATGCCGCACACATCGCAGGAGAGTATCTCTTCGTTTCCTCCCTGTTGCTGTTTACAAAAAGATAATTTATAGATTAAAATGAGAAAATTGAAAGAGTGAAAAAATATAAAATTACGTTAGTGTTTGAAATAATACTCTCTTGTAAGTTACAAAGAGAGGCGTGAGGTTGAAATAGAAGTACATACTTGCTGGTGCACCAGCATGTGTCTCTGCAGATTGTTCAATCTGTTAAATTCACGACCACACACCTCGCAGTCGAACTTCTTGTCAGGATCATGATGCTTCTTGTGCATACTCAGGTCGGTTATGTGGTGGAAAGTCTTCTGGCATATGTCACACGTGTATTTGCGCTGCTCGTTCGGCATGTGAGACTCCTCGTGCTTCGCCAGACTGGTCTTGTCCATAAATCGCCGACCGCAGTAGATGCAAGGAAGAGGCCGTGATTGGGAATTGTGCAGCGTCAGATGACGACGTAACGCCGTGGACGTCGGGAAGTTCTTGTGGCACTCCAAGCACTGGAACGGCCGGTCAAGGGTGTGCGTCTTCCGGTGGCGGGCAAGCGAGCCTTGATCTGGGTACCTAGTCAAAAAGAAAAATTTGATTTTATAAAAATTTTAATTGTTAAAAAATTTATTTTCTTTTTTTTCACCTCTGATTTCAACCAACCTTTTGGGACACGAATCGCATGGGAAATTTCTTGTAGTAATATCCTCCTCACGAGCGTGCTTTAGTCTATTGTGCCTGAGCAACTGGAAAGACGTCTTGAAGCTCTTATTACAGATATCACACTTCAAATTGTCTGTCGTCGGTATAATGACTTGAGTTCTCTTCTGTCCATTCTCATCCTCCGAAATTATTAAGGATATAGTCACGGTATTATCCTCATTGTCGAAATCTTGCAGTGACGACGACGACACGGTGCTACTCGTTGTCTATAAAATTAAAGAAATAAAAAAAAATGAGTTATTCGTTTCTGTTATGCATGGTGCAGTCAAAATCTAAAATATCGAATCTGTTTCTATTAAAAAGCAAAGTCAATTATTGTACAATTTTAATTCTGTTTAATGAAAATAAAATTATATTTTATTATATTTTGATAAATTTCGGATTTTGACTGTAACTACGTACATTATTAACTGTTAGCAATGGTACCTGTTTACTAGAAGCAGATTTCAAATCCATGTCGGGCAAAATAAAAGAATCCTCCTCGACCGTGCTGCTGTTCTGAAGTGATTTAGATTGTGACTCCTTATTGTCATCAGAGTTTTCAGCGATCGCATAATTTCCATCCTCAGTTAGGTAGACCGGTTGTAGAGTTCCACTGGCGTCTTTGAAGTACAACTGACCATCTTCGTCTTCGTGCAAAAATATTTGATCCTAAAAAAAAAAAAGAACAAAAGGCGTTCTTATATTTATTTGTTACTCACAAAAAATTCATTTAATAAACAGTCTTGATAAACTATTTAATAAAATTGCATTTTAAAAGTTTAAATAGACGGTAAATTACGAGTTCTTCGAATAGAACTGTTGCATTACTTGAGAATTGTCTTCTTCCTGATTTTGATTGGCCTCCTGATTCGTCGTTTCCCAAGACACCTGCCCCTCGTCCTGTTCTATCGTCGTGTTATCATATTGATATTGTTCGTTATCATCAATGGCTTGTGCTACATACAGCGTCTCCATATTATCGCCTTCATAGTAAATAGTACCTTCGACCGGTATAGTATTTTCTTCAAGTCGTTCCATCTAAAAACAAGAATTGCTCATTAAATTGATAATATTTAAAACTACTTTCAATTCAGATAATTCAATACTGACTCTGACGAATTGATCGTCAAGTTTTTCTTGTGGCTGCTTAGCGCCAAGGTCTTGCTTCTTCGTCCCAAGCACAGTGTACAGCAGATTATTTTCTTCATTCTTCACTATTTCTTGAGTCGACTCGCCATCTTCAATGCTAGTTCCAGTTCCTTCCACTTTTCCGTCCATGTGGATTTTCAGGTCCAATCTGTTCGACGACAGCAAAACGGTCTGATTATTTTGTTTTTTGTCGGCCTGCGTCCGCGGGGAGCTCGTGCGATTATCCGCCAACTCGGAATTATCCAGCTCATCCACGCGCTCCACCTCTTCGTCCTGCCAATCTTCATCGACGTCGTAATTTATTATTTGCTTTTTCGTAACTTTCTGGGTGCTATTTTCATTCTTGATTGGCTTCTCGAACTGTGAGGTAAGCGTCGAGTTCTCTTCTTCAAAACTGTAAAGCTTTATAATTTTACTAGTTGCTCTGTCATTTCTTTCTGTCTTTTCACCTGTTTCAGCGTCTTGCACATCTGCCAACTTGTCTTTGTCCAATATATTGTCATCTATGGATGCCTCATCACCTTCTTCTTCAACCTCTTCTATTATTTCTATAATTTCCTCTATTTCTGTCTCCTCAGAATCTTCACCAGTTTCCTTGGACTCAAATATAATGTCCTCTTGTGTGACATTTTCCTGCTTCAACACTTCTATAACATCCTTGTTATCCATAACTAGGCTCTCTAGGATCTCTGATGATATTTCCATTTTTTAACAAGCACAGTACCTAAAAAATAAACATGTAAGTGAAACAAAATTATAAGATATGAGTCAACTTCTACTCTGTTTAGAAGAGTTAAAGGGTGTTTGATCCAAGAATATATTTGCTTTCAATATTTTATGTAATTTTAAGTACATTGTGTTATTAACATAAATATCTTTTTCTTTTTTACTTTATATATATATATATATCAAAGTTGACTTTTTCATTAAATTGTTAGCAATTTTTCTTAAAATATTACATAATTATTTGAAGCAGCAATTAAAACTGATGATAGAATCATGTTTTTGGTATTTTAATTGATAGAAATATCAATATATAATTATATACAATTGTAATATAATAATCATTATTATCATGTTTTCTAATTATCACCACAATTTTTTTACAATTGCTATCTATCTTGTTATATGCCTATTTAAATAAATAGATTTACTTACAGCAAAATTTATTTCCTCAACTCACAAATTAATTATAAAACATCAGAATCAAAATCCCGAAAGTTCCGAATCAAAAACCTAAATCTTGCACACTATTGATTCTTTGTCAAGACAAAATCAACTCTCAAAAAAAACACTGAGTTACAATAATCCAAGACGATTTTCAAACGTCGAAATTTCCTGAAGGTTTCCTTAATTTTTCTCAAGCATCCCTAACATATTCTTTCCCCTCAACGTCCAGCGAGTCCACAAAGAGTCTCGTTCGGAGTCTCGACGCCAGACTCCAAAATGTAAACCGAAAGGAAACGGAGTAGCCCGGACAGTGCCGTTTAAGAGTTAAGCAATTCCCACGAAAGCAACGACCGTATTTATTGCGCCGTGTGCGCCAATGGCTGCCGTTCTCAGGGGTCTAGCTTTCCGAGCCAAAAAGGTTAACAACTAAACAAATAATCCTCAACGCGAGGACCGGCCAACACATTGACGCGTCATTATCACGCCACGGCCCAGCCAGAGCGATTGTTGGGCGATGCTAAGGAAGGGTCGTTGCGTCGCGCCTGAAAGACGTAGCTTCAGCCCGCAGAATCGGCTTTCCGCTACGAGTTCCCGAGAAGTTCCCGGGGGCTTCGCCTCCACGTCCGGGTTTCTGAATCTTCAGGCGTGGCGCGTTAAGGAACGCGAGCGGGAATACGATGCGACTTTCCGCGCGACGCCGAGAGCTACTCACCACTGTCGCCAGTCGGTACGGGGATCCCGTGAAGTTATCAACGGCTAGCAATATGGCCAACTTGGGCAAGCAGAGAAGGCCGGGGGGAGGAAGGCGCGCGGGCAAGCGAGTTTATTGTTCCGCGGGAGCTAAGGGAAAGAGGAGCGCGTGTCCGATATCGATCGCCGCCGTTTGTCGACCGCCGAGCAATGAGCATATTATACCTGTCGTTGTTCCGCGCGTCGCTTGATGGCAACGGTGTGCTCGGTCGATACGCCGATCGTCTGCGGCCGTCCTTCTGTCTTCTCCACCAAGCGAGCGGCCGTACGGATTGGACGGCGATCCAACGTTCGCGGGAGTTTTTCTGCCACTGATGCACATGCGTGAAAAGAGTGCATCATGCACTGTGCATGCGTCGAAAAAGCGCATGCCTGGAAAGAACGCCTCGCTCTATTCCTGATATGCCATTGGCGTGTATTTTTTTTATTGGATCTAGAAGAATAGGCCAATCGTAACACCCATTATCGGACTTAACTTAAGACTTAACCAATCCATTTTTTTACATTTTTTTATGCATATGCATAATAAGAAAGCTGATATTGATTCATTTCTTTCTGTGTTCGCCAACGGACCAATCAGCTTTCTTATACATGTACAGCTTATGCATTTCATATGCGATGGCCTTTAATTCCTTTAAGGCGACATCATCGTAGTACGTAGTCGCAGAAACTCACCACGCGGTTTCCCATCAATCCCATCAACCACCATCTACCTTCCAGTGACCAGTGACTACCGCTTCCCTCTTCTCGGGCCTCTCCACCGACTTTCGAGTGCCAGGCTTTTCATCATTTCATACGAACATTTTACGCGACTTACGTACGCCCGGAGAAGATTGTTCTGCGATTCCTACGTGCCCCGAAGTAAGTATCACAACGAACAGGCTCCATCGAGGACCGCGCGTCGGCAATTTTTCCCTTTCACGCGTGCCCACAGGCGGGTTTCTCTGCGTTTGCTGGCATCGGCCATCGTCGTGGTCACGCATCGCGCGCACTCTTAACCTCTGATTCACCCTCGCTAGCATAGCTTGACTTTGATCTCGATTCAACTTTGGCCTTTCGTCTTTTTCGTGATTTTTCGAGCTAGAGAAAGCCACCTGAACCGGAAGTAAGCCTCGTCCGCGTTGAGAAGGCCGGATGTAAGTCGGATGCTGCGTCGTAATCCTTGGCCTTGCACGGACGCCTGATAATAACGCGTAAACGAATCCTGCTGACGCCATTTGTCAAGGACCCAAGACGTTCGCCACGGCGACCTTCCTGCGTTCTTACAATTTGTATTAATAAACTCGTAATTGAATTGTAAAATAGAGACCTTGAACGCCCATGAGCTTTTTTTTTTTACAGGTTTTTGAGCATTTTGCAACTAATTTAATTATTTAATTTAATATTCCCTGAAAAATTCATTGTAAAAACAATTATTTTATTAAATTGCATTAAATTGTGTCTTTTTGTTTGTTTTTTAGAGAATATTGTATGAGTCAAAAAATAGAAAAACCAATATTATCAGGTCAACGTATAAAGACCCGAAAAAGAGGTAAAAAAATGTCATTTTATTAAGTAAAAATGTAAATGTGAGTTTTTAGAGTGTTCTAATAAAAATTTATTGTTTGCAGATGAAAGAGAAAAATATGATCCGACTGGGTTTCGAGATGCAGTTCTACTTGGTTTGGAAAAAGCTGGCAATGACTTAGAAGCAATTTCAAAATTTCTAGACGCAGCTGGTTCCAAGCTAGATTACCGTCGATATGGAGAAGCATTGTTTGACATCATGATTGCCGGTGGCCTTTTGGTTCCCGGCGGTTCTATTGCTCAAGATGGTGACAAACCGGTTAAAACCAGTGCATGTGTTTTTGAACAGGCAGAAGACATGGAGTCCATGCGAAATTTCGAACAGGTGATTAAAAATAAATCTTTTTTACAAAACATTTTTTCACTAAATAGAATTGTCATTTTTAAAATAAAAAATAATAATAAAAAACTGCTTGGATTGACAGGTCTTCATTAAACTCATGCGACGCTACAAATATCTGGAAAAGATGTTTGAAGAAGAGATGAAGAAGGTGTTGGTGTTTATGAAGGGATTTTCACCTAAGGAAAGAATTAAGCTAGCCAGGATGACAGCATTGTGGATCTCAAATGGTTCTGTCCCACCTACAGTGCTCTCAGTCCTGATCAATGAGCATCTTGTTAAAGACAACCTGGCTTTGGATTTTTTACTGGAAGTTTTTGTTACTTGGAAACAGGAGAAGGGTTTATCTAGTTTAATGACTGCTCTGAAGAGAGGAGGTATTGAGGGCAGGTAAAGTTAAGCTGTTAATTATATTTAACAGAATTATTTGTGTTTTTGTATTTAAAAAATACAATTTTTTTATATTAAATATTATTTATTATGTGATTGGAAAAAAAATTTAATTTGTTAAATATTGTAATGGATTATTTTTTATTGCATCCTTTATTTATGCAATTTTTTTTGTGTATTTAGGTTAATGGAATTTGTACCACCGAATAAACGGACAGAAGAGCATTTCCGATCTGTATTCGAAGCAGTTGGTCTGGCGGACATCGTGAAACTACATAAGGCTCAGGCTAGTCAGGAAGCTAAACGAGATTTGCAACAACTTCTTTTGGATGACTTAGCAGAAAATAGATCAATGAAGGATATCACATTAGATCTCAAAGAAATGGCACAAAGGAGCGTTATTCCTGAACACGAAGTGATTGGCTTGGTAATCTTTCTTTTTTTGTATATTTAATTATTTTTTAAAAAATTACCTTTAAAAATACTATTTTTTTTTTAAATATTATTTTTATTTATATCTACAGATTTGGGTTGTCGTAATGGGCCAAGCTGAATGGAATAAAAAAGAAGAGTTAGTCGCTGAACAAGCATTGAAACATCTAAAAGTTTATACTCCGTTATTTGGTGCTTTTACAACCACTGCCAGATCTGAACTCGCACTCATCCTCAAAGTTCAGGAGTTCTGTTACGAGAACATGAATTTCATGAAAGTCTTCCAAAAGATTGTTTTACTCTTTTATAAAAGTATGTATATAATGACACTTGCTACAAAATTATTGCAAGAACGGAGTAACGCATATAATACACATATGATGAAATATTGCTATATTTTGCAAATTAAAATAAAAAATTTAATTTTTTTTTTAGCGGAAGTTGTGTCAGAAGATGTAATATTGAAGTGGTACAAAGAGGGTCATTCAGTTAAAGGAAAAATGCTCTTTTTAGACCAAATGAAAAAATTCATAGAGTGGTTACAAAACGCCGAGGAAGAATCCGAATCAGGGGAAGAAGAGGATTAGAAATTTTTAAGTAAATTAATTTTACAAAAAAATGTACATGAAATATGTATGTTGAACGCATTCGTGCGGTGTGCATGTGCACATTCACACTCCGTGGAAAAATGGTTCATGTATAAATGCATATAATTATATACAATAAAAAAAATACATTTTTTTAAAATACATTTAAAAAGAATACATTATAATATGTATATATTGTTGTTGATTAACAAATACGATCATAAGTATATAAAATTTCATAGCTAATTCTATACAATATTCATATATAATAACCATTTATGTGCGATCCCATATATGTAATTATATACCATTTATATATGATGCATATAAATTGTATACAACCATTTTTTCACGGTCCATACTCTCACGCCTACTACATCCTTCTCTTTGCAGGGGAACGCATCATTGCCAGTGACAAGAAACGACATAGTTTCAAAACTTCAAGAACAGATCAAGAACAATTCAATATCAATCGGAAAATGTTGCAACTTTTGAAATTATACATAAATAAAAACTTAAGTCAATGTTAGATGGTGAAACCAATATTTAAAAAAAATAGAGAAATTTTCAAATTGTCAATAACGACTAAATGCTAACAATCCGATCAGTGTGGGGAAACTGTAAATTTGCAATTTTGAATTGTATTACTTTAAGAAAAAATATTTTGTGTTACATTTTTATAATTCCGCTACAAAATATATACAGAATAACAAAGAAATCGTAAGGAAAAGAATCTAATCTTTATCCCTGTGTACGTAAAATTTTCGAATCCCTGTTTCTTTCTTTGTATAAATATTGTACTAGTTTATAGAAAATATACTAACAGGTGGTGTTTAATATTTTGAAGTTTTAGTTCTCCTAAACTTCCTCGTGTATAACAAATCTCAGAAAGATTTTTTTTTTATTTAACATGCTTATTAAAAAACATGTTTGAGTTTTGATCCAAGAGCAAAATTTCCAACTACTCTCGCATTTATTTATTTATTTTACATTTAACTTTTGCTTATATTTGTAAGGTCTCATGTCTGCGATCGGTTGCTTCTTAATGAGCGTTTTACCGTTCATTAAAGGCACTAGATTGTTTGGCACAGTGATTCGGTGATGCCTTGTTTGATAAGTTTCGCATAACGTGATTAGCATACGAGGTATCGCACACGCGGTGCCATTTAATGTGTGCACATGTTTAACATTTCCATCTTTTGTCTTGTACTTAATATTAAGTCGTCTTGATTGATAATCTGTGCAATTACTGCAACTAGATAATTCTCCATATAATTTTCTTCCAGGCATCCAGCCTTCTACATCACATTTCCTAAGCCAAACAGGATTACATTTGTATAAGAAAATGTAAAGGAGATATTTATGATAGAAATAAATTGCTTGAATATTTTACCTATAAGCTGGAGAGCCTAATTCAACCGGTGGCATGTCTAATATTTGAAAATGCAATCCTAGAGAAGAAAATAATTCCTCCTGTATGTCCTGAAGGTTCTGAAATACTTCTTCTGATTGACTTGGCTCAGAGCAAACAAACATTTCCACTTTGGTGAATTGGTGAACTCTGTTCAAAGGTAATAAAAGATAAAAATTAATTTTTGAAACTTTAATATTTCAATAAGTAGCCTCTATAAATAGCCAACATGATTTCTCACCTGTAAATTCCTCTCTCATCTACAGCACCTGAGCCTTCTGCACGGTAGCATCTACTGACAGCAGCCAGCTTCATTGGTAGTGTATCATAAGAGAGTACAGTGTTTATTAACTTGCCAGCTAAGGACATTTCTGCAGTTCCTGATAAGCTGTAATTATCACCATAGTGTGAATCCAAATTATATATCAAGGTATGACCATCATTCACTATTAAACCACATCTTTCAATGATTTTAGTAGGAATAATGTCAGGTACAGACAACAATTTAAACCCATTTTTCAGCAACTTTTTGAGAGCATACTGAATCAATGCTTCTTCTAGTTCTGCCAGGTCTCCTATCAGAATATAGCTTTTTTGGCCACTAACAGGACCCAATGTGCGTGTCCTTATGGCCTTTAGATTACTGGCGATTTCGGCAAATTCTTGCGGCTCAAAATCAAATTCTGGCTTTTTGCCACATTCTTTTAGTAATTTTGGTTTATCACCACAGTCAATTACCAAAGGATGTGTGCAGTTTGGTATTTTGCTTAATTCTTGCTGAAGCAGGTCCTGCTTTTCAGGATTTTGAGCGTATTGGAGAATTTTATCGATATCTCCAATACCTTTTCTTCTTTTAATATTGTTGAAAATAGCATCACGATTTGCCGGGTTGTATAAAAAGTCTGTGTTATATTCTGGTTCTGGAGGTAGAAACTGTTTTGTAGTGGTTGTAACTTTTTCTGGGACTTCAGCAGGCTATTACAAGAATTATTGTTATTATTATATTATTAAATTGGTATTTTATTTTATTATATTTGTATTATTATTATTGTTCAACTATATAATACATAAAAAAATTAAAAACAATGCAATGTTATTTACCAATGTGCGTGACCAAAAATATCGTGATTTACAAAACTGTTTGAAATGTCGTTGAAAATTAAATGTTATTTTATTTGTACACATCATTCAAAGACAAGGGGTTCTAAAAGGGCAAAAAGCAGGTAATAGTTTCGACAATGGTATGCCTTTATCTGAGACACCCCACTCCCCAGTCCAATTTTTAATAGACAGAAGGAAGAGACTCTACAAAGCATGCTGTCGCTTTCTATCTTTGTACATTTTATTAGTCGAATGTGTAGTCTACCTCTGTCATGTCTATGCCTGCACATTGGAGAGAAAGAGACAGATTCTGGCGTATTATAGGTTAGTAATCAGTTCGGTTTCAAGTAATGAATTTTAGAATGTTAGACCTGATATAAATCTTTTATTAGCAAGTACCTGACTGGGAAGAGATATGGTTTACATGAGTGTTGATGACATCGCAACGTGATGCCTATCGGTGTGTTTCCAGCCCTTAAATTGGGCGTGCTGTTTGTTAAGCAAATCAGCAAACCCTTAGCCAAGTTTCTTGTCAATCAAGCAAAAAGTCATCCTATTTTTAGAACTTATTTTATTATACCACCTGCTCAGTGTGAGTATTTTTATCTTAGTATTTTTATTGTTAATATTATACAATATGGATATTTGTCAATAAAATCTGATTATTTTATTCATTTACAGTTTATCATTGGGCTGAAGTAAAAGCAAAAATGTATGTCATGAATCTCGGTAAGCCTACAAAGGTTGCCAAACTGAATGAAACCATGGCAATTGAGCTGGGCGCTAATCTCATGGGAGAGCTGATTATATTCAGTGTAGCTGGAGCATGTGTGATACTGGAGTACAACAGGCAGGTGTTAAAGGAAGCCAAGAAGGAGGAAGCTCGTCAAATGCAGATACAAAAGTTTACAGATGATATTCAAGCGTTACATAACACTACACTGACACAGGAGGCACAGATCTACTACCTGAAGAATGCGGTTAATGAACTGGCAAAGCACACAAGGCACAAGTTAACTGAACCAATGCCAGAACCAAAAAACAACAGTAGTGATAACTTAGAAAATAATACAAAAAATAAATCTAATAAAAGTAATAAAAACTCCACAGAAACAACAAATGTAGAAAGTACATCTTTGATAGAACGTGCTATAGTATATTATAACAAAGAATTGAAAGAGGATAAGCTTAGTTAAGCAATGGTTTATTGTTCTTTGAGACATAGTTTAATAAACCACGTTTTTATATGACAGCCTTAATCGAGTTTAATAACACCTTTAGTTGTTCAGCCTTACTCATTAGCAATTTTTATATGATATTAATAATCATTCATTGATATTCAATCATATTTCAGAAATTTTAGGCTGGCAATGTAATTATTACAACACTTGTGAAGTTTCTATGTGGATAATCTAAGTTTTTATTCTTTTTCTTTAACTAGAATAAAATTGCTACCAATGTTATAAATTATATAAAACATTATTATGGCATTTAATATTAATAATAATTGTGGTGGCTACTAAACTCGATTAATGTTGCAGTGTAAACGTAACTGTATATAATTTACAGGTAAAAGTAATAATTTGGTACTTAAAGAAATGTTAGAAATCGGTGCTGGCATTAAAACAAGACGTATTTGTTGAAGTATATATAATAAAATTTTGTTTTACAATGTATAGTCAACAAATTTTTGACTTACAATTAACTGTGCTAGTCTTAAGTAAGGATTTAGATAATTTTTCCTTATATAAAAATAGATTTTCTGTACCTCTACTTAAATAATTTTAAAATTATGTAATAATAAAACAAAAAAATTTGTAATCCCGCTTTATCTATATTAGCGTTATTTTATCGTCATATGAATATTACATTAGTTATTATTGATTTTATTATTTATTACTATTATTTTTAATTATTTGTAAATTACATAAATTTAAAGTTTTGACTTATTATTCGTATTATAAACTCGTTTTTCAGATATCGACCAATCACAGAAGATTATTCTCTTCGTTCTTGACTGTGATAAGTTAGTTTGTAAGTTGCTTCTTTGTAGCTGAACTCTCCGCATTAGTATTTTTAGAAACAAAATTTCTCAAGTAATGCGGCTACGAAGAACAAACTGGAACAAACCCAACTGATGAGATGAACACGTGTTTATTGTAATCGAATTGAATATAATACGAAACTCGTTTTTGATATATTATAGAAGGTTTGAATGCGTAAGTATCGAAATATTTATACCAACTTTTTGTATATATAATTATGTAAGGCAAAAATAATGTACTGTTTTCTTTTTTTCTTTTTTAGAAAAGCAACCAATAATTATAACAAAATTAACTATTGAAAGCGACATATTTTAAAACGGATGGTATGTAAGGTTAAGTTATTTCCCTTCAATCTTTGACAACAAATATTCTTGTTGTTTTATACAAAGATATACAAAATGGTTAAAATTGCGAAAAAGAATTCGTCTGAACTGGTTCACCAGAAGCGCAAAAAGCAGCTGAACCCATTTGAGGTACACGTTAACAAAGATAAGCTAAAGGTATTAGGAAGAAAGAGTAAAAATGATCGTGGTCTGCCGGGAGTTTCAAGAACGAGAGCTATCAACAAGCGCAAACAGAGTCTATTGCAGGAATACAAGCGACAAAACAAGGACAATGTCTTCCTTGATAAACGAATTGGCGAACGAAACAGTGCCATGAGTATGGAGGACAAAGTGACAGCCAGGTTTGCCACAGAACACATGAAGTCATACAAGAAAGATAGCATTTTTAATCTGAATGATGAGGTGTTAACTCACAGAGGTCAAACTCTCGAGGAAATAGAGAAATTTGACGATCCTAGAAGTGATGATGAGTTCAGTGATGATGAGAATACCACTGGTAAGTTGAACAGAGACTTTGTAGAGACTGCGCACTTTGGTGGAGGTATTTTGTCAAAAGCAGATTCTACACTCTCTAGAAGGGATTTAATTGACCAACTCATTATGGAGTCCAAGAAGCGCAAAGCAGAGAAACAGAAAATAAGAGAGCAGACTATAGACCTCACAGAAAAGCTAGATTCTGAATGGAAAGACCTTCTTCCTTTGATATCTGCTTCTAAGAAGTCTGCTGAAGATCCTAATGAGGTAACAAAAGCTGATACCTATGACATGGCTGTGCGCCAGTTGAAGTTTGAAGCCAGAGGTGTACCTTCTGACAAGCTGAAATCAGAGGAAGAGATTGTCCAGGAGGAAAAGGAGAAACTAGAGAAACTTGAGGCTGATAGAGTGGCAAGGATGAGAGGACTTACTAGCAACGCTATAATCCAGTACAAGCATAAGTCTGCTGATGATCTTGAAGATGATTTTGTTATGGAGAGTATTGAAGATGAAAGTGATGAAGCCGACGACAGTTCTCACAACGACGAGGAAGAGGAAGATGAAGAGGAAGATAAAATAGAAAATTTAAATATGAAAAAAAATCAAGGAACAGTACATTCAGAATCTAATTCTGAAGATGAATCCAATGTGGACTTGAATAATAAAAGTCTAAAGTCTGAAAATTTGCAAGAGAACAATCTTTCAGACTTAGAGATCTCTACTGAAGATGAAACACAAATTAAACTTAAAAATAAAAGTAAAAAATATGTTACATTTACTAATGATCTAACAGAAAATTTTAATCAAGAAAGCCAAGTCGATCAAATTCTTCCTAAATCCATATTAAAGCAAAGTAACAGTGTGCAGAAGTCATATAATGAAAATGAAAAGCAGCAGATCAGAAACAATCTTTTGGAACGAAAAGAAATTATGGAAAAAGCGCGAAAGGAATTGCCTTACACATATGGCGTTCCAGAAAGTTTTGAGGAATTAAAGAAGTTGTTAGAATCACACAATGCAGATTACCAGTCTGTGATCGTAGATCGTATTATAAAATGCAATCACTGGACATTGGATGGTAAAAACAGAGAAAAAATGTCGAGTTTATTTGGTTATTTGTTGCAATATGTAGACAACTGTGCCTGCACAGAGAACGCCAATGATTTAGTTAAATGTTTCCAAGTTTTTGATAGGTACAAGCAACTTATTTCTATTAATTTTATATTATTAACTTATTTTACGATTTATTGTATTTCTTATTTACATGTGATTTTTGTTTTAGATTATGTCCATATTTCTATGATTTAGCCCATGCAAACCCAGAAAATTCTAAAATCTGTATACAAGAAATGATCAAGATAAAACACGATAAATTTGAAAAAAATAGGACGAGATATCCTGATATGGATACGGTAAAACTATAAAAGGTCTTCAGAGAAACTTGAAACCAAAATCAAGTCAAGACCTTAATTTCTTAAGCTGTAAAAATCGAAATTTTAGTTTAACATTAACTAAATTTATATTTTTTTTTCTTTTAGCTGATACTTTTTAAATTAGTATCTTTGCTGTTTCCAACGTCGGATTTCAGACATCCTGTTGTTACTCCTTGCTTAATATTCATGTCGCAGATATTATTGAGATCTCGTGTTAAAAAATATCGGAGCGACATATCAAAAGGTCTTTTTATCTGCACTCTGATTTTGGAAGTGAGTACATTCAGATTACGTTTTTTATTTACTACTTTATGTTCTAATAAAATTTAAAAAGTGCATTTCATAATTATCTTGTTGAATTGCAGTACACAAGGCTAAGCAAACGCTTTGGTCCGTCCGTGATCAACTTTTTACGAGGAATTATTTATTTAGCAACGCCTACAGATTTAACGCAAAACGTGAAGATTGTCCCGCCGTTCAAGACTACGTGCAAAGCTCTAGTGATCAGTAAAACTGAGAAAAAAATCGATCCAAACGATGCACAAATGTTTGCAAGTGATTTAATCCACGAGGAGTTGGACGACAAATTTAAAATAAGAGTTCTACTGACCACAATAAATTTGCTTGTTGAATTAAAAAATCAACTTCAGGAATTAGAAGCAGTATATTCAATATTTGAGCCTGTTTTTAAATTATTAAAGCTAAACAAATTCAAGAAATATCCACCGGATGTAAGAGATCGTGTAAAGGAACTGTGCAGAGACCTCAAAGCTCTACGAGATAAGAAATTGGAATACATTGTGGTTGAGAAAAAAAGGCCGAAACCTTTAAGAACATACGAGCCTAAAATGACAGTGTAATTATATTATCACATTTGTTTCTATTTTAATTTAAAACTTTATTCTTTTTATGTATTAAAATACTTGTTATTTATTATAGATTATTATTATAATAATTATAATAATAATATAAGATTTAAAACAATTTTTTTTTTTATAGATATGACGGAAAACGACACAAATCCATGTCGAAGGAAAAAGGGGAGCGAGAAAAATTACTGCATAAGTACAAGAGGGAATATAAGGGCGCAGTTCGTGAGATAAGGAGAGATCGCGACTTCTTATCTAAAGTACAGATCGAGCAGCAGATTAAGAGCGACACCGAGCGTAAGCGAAAAGTTAACGAAATCTTCGGCGCGGCTGCTCTGCAGCAGAGTGAACTGAAAAAGATGAATAAGAGAAAGTGATTCTGAAGGACCAGGCGCATGCAATAATTAAATATTGTAAATATAAGTCGCGTCACATGTATATGCGGTATTTTTGTAATGTATTGTACAATATTTCATTTTTCACGCGTATCATTGCTTGTCGACGGGCCCTTTTGTCTCAGAAGCGAGTTTCTCCAGCAATTATGTAAGCTTCAACTTCTGACCACTCGCGACTGGCATGGGGGTGGGGAATGCGCACACGAGAGCCGAACAACGTGTCCCTTGTCGGCGCATACACAGACACGTGTTTGCCTTAGTGTGCATGCCTCCCACCCATGGAGTACCGCACGGCCAGAGGTTGGAATCTCGCGGCTGGCTCGCCTTCCGAGACCTAGAGTAGTCAAGACCCGCGGTCGGGATCGTTGAGATCGCGTCCGGAATTGCGAAGCATAGCCACAGACCGCGGAATGAGCGTCGCGTAGACCTTAAGAAGCCTCCGTTCACCTCCTGTGCCACAAGATTAAAGGAAACTCCCGTCTCCTTTTCGCTTTCTCGCGTCGTAGTCTAAAAAACGACCAAAAATGCCTGTCTTCCACACCAAGACTATCGAGAGTATCCTCGAGCCAGTGGCCCAGCAGGTAATTAAAATCTCAAGAGGTGTTTCCTAGTCGTTCTTATCGAAATTGTCACCTAGACCTGATTCCGTAAAAACCTCTGAGGTCACCCCAGAAGTAGTGGTGGATTAATTTAATTAACTGAATCAGCCGGCCGCTAAATGGATGAAAAATGCAAATAAAAAAGATAAAAAGGTCTACGAAAGAATGTTATCTCGTTGCGGAGTAAATTATTAATCTAGATCTATGACTGGCAACCTCGCTGGTCTCGCCGCGGTCGTTAATTGGATTTAATTTAGCCGGCACGCGACCGAAACCAGCCATTTTTTTCTGGTAGGGAAAACGCGACGAGCGCGCAGGCTTGTGTTTTGACACGAGGCTCGTCTACGGAGCATAATCCCTTTGTGTCATCCCGGGTGCTTTTTATAGAATTATGACATCATAGGCTGTATATAGAACGGGGCTGCCGTATTCATCTTTCTTGGGCATATCACGCGATTTCGGAATATGAAACTTAATCTCCCCCTGGCCCGGGGGGAGAATTTTTCTGATGCACCGCTAATTCCACCTGTCCAAATAAGGATATACATGGCATATGGTGTCGAATCAACCCACACATTTGACGCATGATTAGAGGATTAATAAGCCGCCGCTCTCACTTCGCATTCCGTGTAGCCGAATATGAATGCGCCTATATTTTTATAATAAAAAAAGGATGTCCCTTAATATTCATTTATTTATTATTTTTATGATACTTATATTTCGGGATTTAATAGGATCACGATCATATATATTTAGTTAATAATATAAATTTTCATAACTGTATAATAGGCAATTTTGTATAAATTTCATAAAATGTATAATAAATTAATGTGTTAATTAATAAATATGTAAAATAATAACAGAAATTTAACTCAAAACATTCTATACAGATTTAACATATCTAATATTTTTTATTGTTTATATTTTAATTTATATGATAATTAAACTTAATTTTATTGGCAATTGCAACCACATTATTTATTTGTTTGAAACTGGTCTAATAATTATGGTTTGTGTAGGTATCAAGACTTGTTATCTTACATGAAGAAGCTGAAGATGGAAATGCTATGCCGGACTTGGGACGGCCTGTCCAGGCTGTTAGTATGGCTGTAACTAATCTTGTAAAAGTGAGTATTATATATTTGTAATAGCATAAAAAAAAAATTAAAATTAAATATTAAAAACATTAATTTCTATATTTTTTTAAATATTACTTTACGTATTATACAGACTTGAAAAAAGAGCGAGAATCTAAATCTGACGCTCTGTTGAAATCAGAATTTTTAGCAAACGTTTTAAAAGCCTCGGCAGATTTGATTATTTGGATTATATATTACATGTTTTAACTTGCAGGTGGGAAAGGAAACGATAAACTCATCCGATGATGCCTTACTTAAGCAAGACATGCCAGCAGCATTGCAACGCGTTGAAGGAGCATCTCGCCTTTTGGAGGAAGCATCAGCTATGCTAAAGGAAGACCCTTATTCTGGGCCTGCTAGGTGAAACATTATAAATAAAGTTAAAACTTTTATTAAAAATACCATATTAAATTGTGGAATACTAAATTTTTTAAATTTAAATTAAATTATCCAACTAAATACTACATTACGTTTTTATATATTTTATACATTTTAATTTAATTTTAATTTTTTTTTTTTTGTAGGAAAAAACTTATAGAGGGCTCGCGGGGGATTTTGCAAGGCACCAGTTCCTTACTTCTCTGTTTTGACGAGAGTGAAGTACGGAAGATCATTCGTGAATGCAAACGTGTATTAGATTACTTAGCTGTCACCGAGGTCATTGAGACGATGGAGGACCTGGTGCACTTTCTCAAGAACTTGAGCCCGTGTCTCAGTAAGGTATCAAAAGAAGTGAGCGCACGTGAGAAAGAGCTGACCCACCAGGTGCATCGAGAGATCTTGGTGCGCTGCTTGGATCAAGTAAGTACCGAAAATTAATATGATAATTATTTAACTGTCTTTTCAATAAAAACTTTTTCCTGTAATTTTTTTTTTAATTAAAAGCGTACCTCTGAGAACTTGTGATACAAATACTAAATACTTTTGCAGGTGAAAACGCTGGCTCCAATTCTGATCTGCTCCATGAAGATCTTTATCCATATCATTTCTCAAGGCGGGAAGGGCGCGGACGAAGCAGCGGAGAATCGAAACTATTTGTCTGGTAGGATGTCTGACGAGTTGAACGAAATTATTCGAGTACTACAGTTGACGACGTATGACGAGGAAGAGTGGGACGCCGATCAGTTGACTGCAAGTTTTTCTATTTCACTTCTTTTTTGATACACCTGCAATCTAAACGATAAAATTTATTCTTAATATTAATATAATTAATATAATGTAATATTAAATAATAAATTAATTTATTTAAATAGTAAACCGAATAATTAAAATTCTATATTTTATTACGTTAGGTCTTGAAGAAAGCTCAGAGTGCCATCGAATCCAGAATACGTGCGGCTTACGATTGGCTAGACGATGGCTTAGCTTTGAGAGGTGGCGTAGGCGAGAAGAGTCTTCGTCAGATTATAGAACAGGCATCTCGTTTGGCGGAGCGTTACCTGCCTCCCTCGCAAGCAGAGCCCATATCCAAACTGGCCTCGCAAATAATTACCATGACCGAGGCACTCTGCGAACTACGTCAAAACGAAAAAGGTTCGCGCTTGTTAGAACTTCATATCGTATAATTTTTATTTTAAAGATGTGATAAGTTTTGATGTGAAGAATTGGACTCGAACGATTGTATATTTTTAAAGGTACTACACCTCAGGCAGAAGCTTTAGCACGCGGCATCAAGGAGAAACTGAACGAGCTCCGGGGCTTAGTAGCGTCCGCCTTGGTTGCGGCAGACAAGTCGGGCACCGCGCAAACGGCGCACACGGTGGCCGGCCGATTGGAGCAAGCGAACAAATGGCTCTTGAACCCGCAGCACGATGACAAGGGACTCGGTAAAAGGGCTATAGCTTTAATAATACACGAGGGAAAAAAGGTACGATGTACTTGCTTCTTGGAGTAATAAGCTATACTTATTTATAGCGTATATAATGCAAATACAGTAGTACTGACGTTGTTATTGACTCTCTACATGATACTTCAAGTCAGTCGTGTTCACTTTATAATGCTTAATATCCTCAATGCTGCACATAGAAAGAATGAGCAACCTATAGCAAATGTGAGTCCGTAAATACATTCGTTATTTCTTCAAGACTTATGTTTGTTGTTGATGTTACAACTGAAAGTTGATTACTTTTACTATCTTGAAGAGAACTTCAAGTCTTTTATTATCAACGATGACGATTTTGTGTTCGGAAAATAGGTGGCTGAAGGCTTACCAGGAATACACAAGGCAGAGATTCTACAACTGTGCGATGAGGTGGACAATCTATCTCATCAACTGGCCGATCTCTGTGCTCACGGCCAAGGTAACACTCCCAGGGCCCAGGAGATCGCACGGCAGCTGTCTCACAAGCTCTACGAGTTGAAAAACAGAATACAGCAGGCAGTCGTATCCCGTGTTGTCGAAGACTTTATCGACATTACCACACCTCTAAAGCAATTCACAGATGCCGTTTTAACTCCTGTGGGCACGCCGGGACGCGATCAAAATTTCAACGACAAAACATGCGCGTTGCAAACGTTTTCGAATAGAGCTGCTAGAACTGCCAGGATGGTCGCAGCTGGCGGTAAGTATATTTTAAACTTTTAGACTTAATATTCTGAAACATATTCTCTTCTTTTTATTCTAAAAACTAAAATTGCCTCGTTGTTGCAGGAAGTGGAGGGAATAAAAAGCTGGCCGAAGCCCTAACCGCCAGTGCCTCGCAGGTGGAATCTTTGACGCCACAGCTGATCAATGCCGGTCGGATTCGCATGACTTATCCAGATAGTAAGGCTGCGGACGAGCATTTTGAAAACTTACGGCAGCAGTATGCGGAGATAATGCAGCAGGCGCGAGCGCTATGTGATGAAGCGACCAACAGCGGTGACTTCATCCGGACGTCAGAGGAGCAGATGCAGAAGCACACGTTCCTCTGCGAGGACGCAATCGCCAAGGCCCAGCCGCAGAAGATGGTCGACAACACGGCAGCAATCGCGCGCCTCGCGAACCGAGTCATCCTCGTGGCGAAGCAGGAAAGCGACAACAGCGAGGACCCCGCTTTCATTCAGAGAGTGAACCATGCTATTGATGTTCTCCAGAATAGTACGTGATACTGAAACAATTTTATTGACATTAATAGAAATACAAGCAGTAATTATGGTGTTTTATGTTATATACATAATTAATTATAATTTTTATCTTTTTTTTTCTTTTATCTGTATATTTATCTGTTTAAAAGGCGTCGCTCCAATGGTACAAGAGGCAAAATTAGTAGCCATGAACATTCACGACAACAATGCAATATCTCGCTGGAGAGAAAACAATCGCGCGGTACATATTTTTACCTTGTTATAATATTCCATAAAAATTGATGTACAACATTTGTACTTTACGGTAAAATATTTTTAGCTGTTGGCCAACGTTGGACAAGTTCGCAAAGCCATAGTGATCCAACCGGATCTGGTGCCGCCTCTGGAAATGACACAGTTACATATAGCCGATGGTAAGTTCATTCTTTTCAAGCAAATGTTAATTTGAAACTTTAAATTCTTTTCAACGAGAAAAGTATATATATTTATATATATATATATATATATATATATATATATATATATATATATATAATTTTATATTTTTAGTATTTAAACTATTTATTTATTATATATAGAAGTCGCACCACCTCGTCCACCTTTACCTGGCAGCAATATTGCACCGCCAAGACCGCCTCCTCCTGAGACGGACGACGAGGAAGAAATGTTTATGCATGCTCCTCAACCCAATCAGCCAATAATGGTAAGAGTTCGAAAACGTTTAATCATTCAATACATTTCTTACCATTTAAAATGACAAAACTGCATAATTCTAAAAATAATAAAAGTTACAGGCGATACGAGAAATAACATTGTGAAATTTTTTTTTGTACAGATGGCCGCTCACGGTTTACATCAGGAAGTACGACAGTGGTCTAGTAAGGACAACGAGATTATTGCCGCGGCGAAGAAAATGGCCATCTTAATGGGCAGACTGTCGGGTCTGGTCAGAGGCGAGGGTGGAAACAAGCGAGATCTTATTGCGTGTGCCAAAGCCATCGCGGAAGCTTCGCAGGAAGTGACGCGCCTTGCTAAAGAGCTCGCTAGGGAATGCACTGATAAACGTATTCGAACGGTTCGTTGCTGATTACCTCAATATCTGAAAGAAATCATATTAATTGTTACAATTAATGTGTAATTTTATACTTTTAATAATTTTTCAGAACCTTCTTCAAGTTTGTGAACGTATACCTACCATTGGAACGCAGCTAAAAATATTGTCCACGGTAAAAGCCACCATGCTTGGAGCACAAGGTACAATTTGCATTTCTTTTATATACATTTTTATTTAAAAAATATATTATCTCATCGAGTTAGATTAAGTTAATTCGTTATTAAGAAATATTCATTACTACCTCTAAAATGACATAATCTCTATACCTTTATCTCTCTCAAGTACTGATTAATGAAAGGAGTTATCACGTAATTAACACAGAAATAAATTATTTACATATAGAGACACTTCCGACCTGGGAAGAGCTGATGCTTTATGGTAAAAAAAAATTGCAAATCTGCTTGATGTTATTTTTATTTCTCCTTCGATGTTGTCTCTTTTGTTCCACTTAAGGATTGGTTTTTGTATGCAATTTTTGTACACTCAACATTATTGCATATTATCATGTTTATGTGAACAATTCTGTGCATGATTGCTACTCTGCATAAGACTATTATTAGTCCTGTATTACAAATATATTTTTATGAACCAGTGATATTCTTAGATGTTTATGAGAAAAATATCTGTACATTTAGATATATCGAAAAGCTATTTTCTTATTGTTTTTTTCTAACTTTTGTTTTTATATAAACAGGTACAGAGGAAGATCAAGAGGCGACGGACATGCTCGTCGGCAATGCCCAAAATCTTATGCAAAGCGTAAAGGAGACAGTGCGCGCGGCGGAATGCGCCAGCATAAAAATCCGCACGGCTTCCGGTATGAAGCTGCGTTGGGTACGCCGCCAGCCGTGGTATCAATATTAAACAATATAAAAATTAATATAGTCTTTTACGAAAAGAAACACGCTAGATTATACTTACAAGAAACCGTCTTCAATTTTTACCAAGTCAAATATATATATTTTACCTTTTTACTAATTCATAATGAAGTAATGATTCAATTTTTAAACGTTCAGAAGAAAAGCGAGACGTAAAAATTTACGTGATTCCTGTGTTTAGAACTTTTAGAACAGATTTAATATCTAAAAGTTACTTTTACAACACTGAACTGTCACGTTACGAATTACTGGTTTGACTTTTTAACGTATTAGAAATCAATTAATGGTACTGCATCTTTATGTAAATTAAATGTACTAATTATGTGCTATACAATATATTTAATACTTTTTAATTAACTTATTCTTTTTGTCGATTTACTTTTGGTCCTGTAGCAGCTCGGATTTTTTCATGCAATTATTTAAAAACAAATAATAATATGTATTATAGCTACGTAGTATAGTTACACGTAAATTCTAAAACGCACAATCGTCTGTAGATAAGTAAGATAGCAATAATCAATGGTTATTATTTATAATTTTATAACACTCGATTTGTAACATAATAAAAGAACTTGTAACAAAGTTTTACATTTTTTTCGTGTATATTTCAGCGGCTCAAGCGTTTTTATAATTATTATCTCGATTATTTTTGCGAATATTGCTAAATATAATGTAAGACATTTTTTATTTGAGCTTCATACAAAAAAACGAATTAAGTACAAAATGAATTTATATTTGAAAAGTGTTTATTTGTAATATCTAAATTATAAATCTTTTCCATATTTTATGAATTAATTATAATTTTATAAATTATAAATAATATTACACTAGTTCTTAAGATTCAACAGTTTCTTTTTTAACAGGCTGAGAAGTGGATGTCGTTGTATTTGACGTCTTACCTTTCGGAATTCTTCCGGGCCTTAAATATGGATTATCTATGACATCTTGCTGAGTAGTGATTTCACCATTTTGTTCCATATTTTCGTTTTGTGCTTGATCACCTGCGAACAAAAATAAATTATTAATCGCCATATCTGAATATTTCCTAACATATAATCGTACTTTTTTCCGTTTCTTTGCTTTGTTGTTCCTTCTTCTTCTTCACCGGACTCGGCTCAAACTGAAACTCTTGGTCTGGTTCGAAAACCTGGTCTTGTGGCAAAAGAGCGGATATGTAACTTGGAAACTGTGGCTTGCAAGAGATCACTGAAAGCAAAACAGATGCACAGTGAGATTTTAGTTGTACTGCTTCACTGGAATGTTTAAAAAATTAGTATAAGTATTTTTCTCACAAGGAAACATGCTGTTGTCCTCTGTAAGAAACAAGCTGTGTGTCTCCCCTGTTTTGGCAATAAATCTCGTCAGTGCTCTTTCAATATCCCGCTTTTGTGTTGCTACCTTTTCTCTAATTGCTTCATATTCTGTTACTGGTTGTTTATGAGTCTACAATATTAACTTTATTAGTTTTACACAGGAAAAAAAATAATAATAATAAATGTAGGAATAAGATATAGATTTCCATGCATGCTTATTAATTCAGTATTACAGTTGATAAATACTTACTGGGGTTCTTATATATGCATGTGGATCAGGAAAAGATGGTAAATAGTTTGGAATATGTGATGGATGGCTCTGTTTAACACCAGCTTGCAAGATATTTAGTTGTTTTGATTGTGTCTGCTGTTGAAGTGCTGGTAAAACTGATCTATTTTGTCGTTTTGCATGAGCTTCTATATTGTCTATTTTTATTCCCATGTTAATCAGTGCCAGAATTACATCTGCTATGAGAGGCTCTGTTCTCCCTGAAAGCTCGCAATAGTTTCTCCCTGAGGCACCAATCTCCACAATAACTATAATCATAATTAATAATAATAACAAATAATTATTGTTACATACATTGATTTTAAATTTGTATCTAGATTGATGTCTTATTGATTATATGATACACTTTTATTTAGTTATAAACAAATTTAGATTAAGTCGAGAGCTGAAAATAATTTTATTTTAAAACTCAGTAAAGTATATTTATTTTTTGTAAATGCAAAAATTGCAAAAATAAACGTATAAAATTAGAAAATAAATGATTTTATACGATGATGTTTTCGTACGTATTTTAGGTTAGTTACTTGTAAGCTTAATATTTCAGTCTTACATGACTGCAGCATCTCGCTGAGCGATTCCAGCACTTGTTTCTCGCATGTGTCGTAACCACATTCTACCAAAATGCTCGAAACAACTTGGCTCAGTATTTTTCTTCGAGTATTTATTGTTTGTGTATCCATTGCTGATCACAGATGACAAAAGATTTGTTCTTTGTAGCTGAACTGAATACGCTAGAACAGACTAGTGCAGTCAATTTAATTTTAAAGAACAAACCAAACATTTTTTTAGATCTTTTAGTTCTGAGAAAATCCGACACGAACCGTTACTATCGTCAACGGAAATTGGAGGGAGCGATAGAAAATGGGAGTCTCAAATCATTCAATTGTCATTCATTAAATTATTAAAAATTGTTCAGCACCTGTTCAGTCACCATCCGTCACCGTCTCGCTACTTGCTGTCAGCTGCTATACATTCCTACAGAATTCCTTTGATGATTCCAGGATGAAAGTTGTCCTCGTAACCGGTGGCACGGGACTCGTTGGTAAAGCTATTGAAAATGTTATCGAGGACGAGAAACCGAAAAATGAAAAATGGATATTTGTTGGATCTAAAGACGCAGATTTGTGGTAAGTTAAATCAGGTTTAAGGTTTGACTGAGGTTAGATTAAGATTATAAAATACTGATATTTGCATGACATTTTTTAAATGACTTTTGCAGCGATAAGGAGAGCACACGAAAGCTGTTCGATGAACATAAACCGACACACGTCATTCACTTGGCCGCTATGGTCGGTGGACTCTTTCACAATATGTCACATAATTTAGACTTTTTGGTAAATATCCAAAGATCTAATTTCTTCCATGGTTAAAGCATATTTCATAATTTTATTATGGTATCAGAACTTAATATGTTTTATCTTTCATTGCAGAGGAATAATATACACATAAACGATAATGTTTTACATACAGCTCATGAATATAACGTTGCTAAGGTTGTTTCCTGCCTTTCCACTTGTATATTTCCTGACAAGACGTCTTATCCAATAGATGAAACTATGGTAGTACCACATATATGAGATACACTGATGTATAATAAATTATTGGACATTAGTACATATTTTATGCATTCCAGGTTCATAATGGACCTCCACATCCATCAAATTATGGTTACAGTTATGCCAAGAGACTTATAGATATTGCTAACAAAGGTTATTATGATCAACATAACAGAATGTATACCAGTGTTATTCCTTGCAATGTGTTTGGACCACATGACAATTTTCATCCTAGCGCTAGTCACGTCATACCTGGTTTAATGCGAAGACTTTATGACTTGTGCAAAAATGGTATAAAAATAAATTTTATATTAATTGAATGCTATTTAAATTTACTGTCTAACTTGTTTCTTTTTGTTCTATCAGGAAATACAGAAGATAAGGTATTTACGGTATTGGGCTCGGGCAAACCTTTAAGGCAGTTTATTTATAGCAGAGATTTAGCAAAGTTAATAATTTGGGTATTACGGGAGTACAATTCTGGACTGCCAATTATATTGTCAGGTAATTATTTGTTAAGGCATACCGTTATTTCATATAATTGTCTATAATTTTGGTGAAATTGATAATTTTTTAGTGGACGAGGCGCAAGAAAAGTCAATAGCACAGGTGGCAGAAACGCTGGCGCAAACGTTCAACTTTAAGGGAAAAGTGGTGTATGACACATCGGCAGCGGATGGACAGTACAAGAAAACGGCAAGCAACGCGAAACTACGACGATATCTACCCGATTTTCATTTTACACCTTTCGATCAAGCAATTAAAGAAACTGTTGATTGGTATATAAAGAACTACGATCAAGCAAGAAATTAAAACAGCGGAAAGTTGGATATTTTTATTACAATCTTATGACGTGTTATACCTTGTGATATGGACGTTATTTATCGCTCATTGGAATTCGTGGATTAATGGAAAATAATATAAGAGTCACGTGTACAAATGGTGAGCGATAACAGTGAAAAATATTAAAGATCGACAGATATTGCTTGTACAAATTTATCACATTGTAAAAAGTTATTTTTGCAGTCAATTATTTGCGTAACGTTGCATTTGTTACTTGAGGAGAACAAGATCCAAGGTTTTGTTAACCCTTACAGACGAATTTAAGCGAGGTTTATAAAGTCCTGCAATAATCTCAGTGAGTATTTTCAGGCTGTTAAATAAACATTTGAGGGTACGTGGATATTTATATTGATCTAGAAAGTTACCTACCGAATGCGCATACTAAAGATAGATTCCAGGCGAACACCTGGCGTGGTGCATTTATTTTCGTTCCGTTCGAAGCACTCCAGAAGTATATTTTAGGTCAGTTTGCACATAAATTTGACCGATAGATCGCTTTATGATGCTTACTGACTGCCGTGATATGATATTTAAACAATTTCGCAAACGTATCGAGCGAAATATTATCAATGAATTCTTAATCAGTAGCTTTAGGAGATTTTACATTCAGCGTGTTAAATATATTACTTGATGTGTTTTACCAGTTACCATAATATATTTGATACATTTTTAAGCTCATTTTTTTTTCAAATAAAAATTAATTCTCGCAAATTTAAACATAGGACTTTTTGCGAGCAAAACTAGCCCAGCTCGAACTTTTCGCTTCAGTGAGTTTTTAATTTAGGATTTAATTCTCAATTAGCAAAAATGTCCAAAATTTCGAAACGTCTCTCCGCGCGACGTGAAAATGTTGGCCTTTTAAATAACGAAGGTCCATTTCAGGTTTTTAATTAATCTACTTCTTGAATTCCGGAAAGCCGAATAAAGGACGTCCGTCCACTTCTAAATTACAATTCTGCCGGACTGTCCGTATCCCATTGTGAAATATAAGCCCGGTTAATACGGGGACAGGGCGAAGAGTTTTAATTAGCCGATGTCAGTAAAATCGGTCCAGGTTTCGAAAGAACAATAGACCGGAAAATAAAAAATCGGTGAGTAAAAAAAAAAAATAAAATAAAAAAAAAAGAAATTAAAAGAGGTCACAATAATTTTCGTAACGACCGCCACGTTGATCGATTCGAGCGAGGATAACCGCGTGCTTGTCCTGATCGAGAGACGTCTCCACGACACGAAAAGGGCCCTCCGGTCGTCTCCCCTGAGAGAAATAAATCACTCGCTTTTCCCGAAATGTTCCTTACGTGCCGCTATTCGTGCGACGTCTCCGTTAACCGCGATCGAGTCGATCGATCTCGGGAACCGAGCGTAATTCACCTTACATAGAATGTAATCGGATTTACCAGTCCACTCGTTTCACGATTAAATTCCAATCAATTCCTCAGTGGAAAATTTAACGCTGTTTTCTTAGCGACCCGTTCACTTGCCGCGATCTCAGTAATAATTACGTCAAGCTAATTGAATTGGAGATCGAATGGTGAAAGAAGGAGTCTATTCGAAAGAAAAATAGTCTCTTGAATGCCGAGCAGAACTTAGCAATCTGCTTGCAATGATTAATCAAATATCGCATGTTATATACGTTTCGTACCGGCGTTTCACCTGGCGCGCACCCACGTGCATATATAATTTTGCAACGCAGCTACGCTCTGGTTGATCCAATTAATAATTCGGATTTGACTGATGTTAATAAATTAATTATTTAATTTTTCGAAAATTTCAAATATTACTAATGATGAATTATTGCCGCATCCAAATGTGATTATCAATGAATAACGATTTCGAGATTAGGGTACGGGCCAGGGTGTCACCCGTAAATCACTCGCGATAAGATAACGGACACGGAAGCGACCTGATTATCCCGCTTACGTTATGCTTCTCCGTAATTATGCATCATCGTGTACTTCGTTTGCTCGGGCAAAAGAATTAGATAAACCGCAAAAAGGAATCGCATTTGACTATCGCGCGCGGTACGCTCAACGCGCTAAATAATAAACGACTAATTAATAGTTCTCGATATCTTTCCCTTCGCTTAATAGCTTCGTCGAGGCCACTTTTTCTCATATAATGCCGCGCAATAATTACCGATCTCGATTTGCGGAGAAGTTCACTGCGAATAAATTAAATAAAAAGGAAAAAAAAATTAAATTAAAAAAAAAGAAACAGAAAAAAAAAACGAAAAAAAAACGGTACAATGAAACGAGACCAATATTCGCGAGGCGGAAAGCGCGACGGCGGTGCAACGACGCTCGGCGTCGGGACGCAAGCGCGCCTCCGCGCGACGGAGGGAGACGCCGGCGAGGGAAGGGGGCCCTGCTTGTCTCGGGTACCACCTCGGAGCCGGCACGACTCTCAGTTGCCTTCAGGGTAGTTCGCTCTCGTGTGGGTTCGTCGCCTCGTCGAGTGGCCCCAAGATGCGCTCTTTTCGCGGTGCTGGCGGCACAGAAGCGTCGTGATTACGCGCACGGGCACGTGGCCGGTGATAACGCAACCCCCGGGGATATTTCACGGCTGCTCACGGTATCCCGCGCGGACGGCGACATGAGGGTAACAAGGTGGCACGAAGTCCCGACGCGATCGCGGTCCAGGTAGCGGTCGGCTTAACCCCCTTTCCGCATCTCGGCGTCCCGGAAACTTCCGTCGGACCGAAAGAGAAAGGAATCCGACGCGCTCGTAATTCCTACGTGGGTGCATCTCGCTCGCGAAAACAAAAACGTGCACCGGACGCACCGAGGGTTCCCTCGCGTCCCCCACCGAGGGGATGATAACAAAGAGACGCGGGGTTGCGCCAGTGATATCGCTCGGCTGAGGAACCGACGCCGAGCGTCGCGGCGTCCACGCAGGGAGCGTGCGACGCTCTGGAGAAAAAAAAAGAAGAAGAAGAAGAAGAAGAAAAAAAACGCGCGGTCTCTCTGCGAAGGAGGCTTCAACTTCTGGAGGCGGTCAGGTGGTCATCGATCTCGGGGACATTGCGAAGTTACCTCCACAGGGGTGTGTAGAGATCATTAAAAACTAATTTAGTCGACTAAGGAAATTACTTAGCGCCCGATCGGACGGTGCACTTAATCGGGCTCGACTCGTGAATGTTTAATTCTCGATCGATGTAACGATTGAAATGTGTAATCCGCATTACTTTTCAATTATTATAATTAAGTTGTTTTTTTTTTAATTGTTCTTTATTAAAAAAATTTTTTTTACTTTTGCAGAGCTTAACTTTGAGAGACTCGATCAGCTTTTAATTGTAATAACTTTCGATGTAGCTGTCGACTTTATCGAAATTTGATGGCGAACGTGCGGCTTTAATGAAGATCTTAAAGGATCGCGCGAGAAAGTGAGCTCGACTCCGAGGTAAAGTCATTCTTGATTTTCTCGATCTACAAGACAAACGATGCGTTGCGTCATAATTAATTGTTTTTTTAAAGGCCGAGCTACGTCGTCGCGGAGACGAACGGCGGAGGCGATATAAAAATTCGACGCAAAGATGAATCCGTCGGCAAATCACGCGTGGCGCTTACGTGGACTCTCGGCGTATGATAATTTAATTAGACGATATCGATTGTATTCGCATAGGCTCGGCGTATTAGTGTCGTGCGCGTTTCTTTTTTTCTTTCTTCCTCGTTCCGTCGCGTCGCACGTTCAATGTAACTGAATGTGCAAATCGAAAGAAGAAAAATCGAAACGAATTAAATTTCTTTTTAAGAAACAAACTATGAAACTTGGGACAGTAATTTATTTAATATATCTACTATATTTTGCTATATTTTGCTATATATGCATTATCTATGCATATGTCATACGCGAAACTTGTTTATCGCGCTTATCAACGTATAATTGTCGAATTGATAGCGATATAATTGACGGCAATCGTCCCGGAAAGCCCAGTTGTTACTCCACCGCGGTTTCAAAAACTGTCGACCGAGAGATCATCGCATTGCGTCGTTTTCACGAACGTTCATTCATTTGAAGTCGTGAATGACGAGAGGAAACGTGAGCGAAACGCACTTTCGCGATGATTCGCGAGAGAGGAAGAGGCACTCCGGGAGGTACCTCTCGTACGATTCAGAGATACTTAACTCTATAAACGCGAACGGGACTCGAGATCTCTTTGAGTTACGATAAGCTAGCGCCGTTCTCTTCGAGTTTTCTTCAGAAGCGAAAGCTCGGACAATTTAATTTGCCATTTCGCAGCTGGACCAGCTCGACCACTCTCTACCCAATTGTTGTTTTCAGAACAATTCCGATGTCGGCGCATTGCGCATTGTGAGGGAATGCTTTCCGGCGCTTAAAGTACGGAATAATAAAAGGATTTATTTGGAAACGAAGAACTTAAGAAGGAGAAAAGATGCACAATGGCAAATTGTCTATTATTATCAACAAGAAGAACACTTCGGATACTTTCGATAAACGTTTTATCGGTAAGCCTATCTCCGTGCTTGAAAATTATCAATAGACATTTTTAATGCGATAGTTCAAAAATTGATTAAAAAAAAGAAAAGCCCTCAAGGAAGACTATCTTTTCTGTTAACAGCGATTTCTGCAAGACACCTGAAAGACGTCGCTAAATGTTTTGAGGTCAATTTCCTCGCACTGCAGTGCTGAAATCTTCTTTGGAAACCTGTGCTAAACGGCGTGCAGTTTATCGTGCCATTAATTAATTACCAGACTTGTCAGTGACCCGATCAGTGAACGACAGTGAGTTGGGTAACGGTTGCATCGCGCCGAGAGGCGCGATGCGGCGTCGGGCCGCGCGCCGGCACGTCGTTGATAATCAGAAGGCCATCGCGGCGACGTGCGTCGTCGCCGTCGAGGTCGCCGAAGAATGGACGACGAGCGCGGTAAGAGTTACAACTGTCAGTGCGCCCGTCGACGCGGCTCGCGACGCCGACGTCGGCGTCGCCGTCGGCCGTTTCCCCGCCGGCCAGGTCGGCCGAGTCGTGCGGTGATTCGCGTGTGAGCTGGACCCGCGGGCCGCCACGTTGGATGGAAGTCGACGACGACGAAGGCGGCGACGACGACGATGCCTGGAATCGTGGTGTTCCGACGACGCTGGAGCGTCGGTAGCGACGACCTCGTCGTGCCTGGAGTTTTCCTTTTCGTCGTGCATCTCATATGGTGAGTAGAGCGAAATATAATAAAGAAGGTAAGGGATGTAAAATGGAGTTTGAAACGACTTTTCCGATGAAACGCTTCGCAATTTCTTTGCGGAGAAAGCGCTGCAAGATTTATCGCAGCGGCTGATTTTTCTCTCCGTTTCCCTGCATTTAAATTATTTATTTTTTTTTCATTGTTAGTGCCGTATGTATAATACGATTAAATACTTAAAAATTGCGTTGTATTATACATTTGCTATAACTCCGCTTTACATCTTTTTCTTTTCTTGAAATTGAAATATAAGATTCTTAAGGGTAATGAAAAGGTCGTAAGAGCCCTGTGCCTTCTCGTAAACTTAGATTCATTCAACGAAGTTGCTGCGCGTATTCACCAAGGTATTTTATACAGCGCACAGTGCAGTATATTATTGGCAATTCGAGAATATTGCGTTCAGACATTAATTGACGTATGCTTCAACTTGACCAAACAAAATTGCCTTTTATAATTATCCCCGCATAATTATCCAAGTTTGAGTATATCTTTCAAACTTGGAAGCATTGTTTAATACACCATTAGAACTTTAAGTATTCCAGTAACAGAATCTTTAAAATCTTCACAGCTGATTTTAAAGAAACTTTTGAAGGCTCTTTCTTCTCTCTTGATGCTTTTTGTTCGGTGCTTTCTGTTCAAATTAAAATCTCTTATAATCTTATACAAAAATTACTTGCATTAGCAGGAGCAAGCTTTATATTCCGAAGAGTTTTCCCAGAGAACCACCTTCGATTATAATTTAGCCAATTAATGTCTTGGATTTCGCATACACGCGTGCTTTGCATGGAATACTAAATTTATCAACTATTAATTTCTTAAAAATTTTACTCTATCGACAATGTTATTTATTACTTTGAATATTAATAGATAAATGTCTTTACCACGTTACGTCTTCGAAAGATTCTCGGACGTGACCTGTATATTCGAGTTTACATGTACCAATTAGAAACTCTCTCACGGATTTCAGTCAATTCATTTCCTCTGCGATCTACTAATTGATTGCACGAATATGTATCACGTATCTATGTCCCACGAATGTGCATCCGACTGGAGTAACGCGGCACATCCGTTAAGCTAAAGCTGTTACTAGCTTGAAATATAAATCCGAAACTTCGAAACTGGCGATAGTAGAAATTAAAATTGAAATTCTAAAAAGCTTTATTTCCAATTAAAATTTATTTGATGAAAAATTAATTCTCTTATGTTTAAGTTAATTATTATTATTATTATTATTTTAAAATAGATATTTACGTTTTTGTAACAAAAACAATAGTTTAATCTTCGTAATAATATGAGGCTACCACCTGTGAATTTCGGATTCCCTCCCGTAGTCGTCGTCGCGACGTAACGAAGACACCTCGAATCCGATCTGGTACGGTGCGCATACATAAATCGTCCAAAACAATTCGCGCGGCGTTTGGCACGAATCCGCGACTTCGGTATAACAGAGATTTACGGCTCGCGTATTCGTCTCGGGTTTCATGTTGCGTGTCATAATGCCGCACATCGACACGGCCAAACAGCTTGGAGGATCGCTCCTTGCATCGGCAACGCGAAAATAATGAAAGACCGCATATAAACGTAGGGGATCATTTTCAAGAGTGCGAGGCGCGGCCTTGATTATTCTTGGAACGGGGTATTGGTTCGTTATTTTCAGAGTTCGTTACGTGTAAACGCAATAGGTTGTACAGATCACCTCACGCCTCCGTTGTCATTCACAAATCAGTAGAAATCTCGCAGATATTTCCCACGTGTCCCGACACGAGCCAGAACGAAAATACCGAGCGATCAGCGCGGACATATGATTAGTCATCGTTCCCATTAAATGCAAATTAACCCGTCGATTAATGTCGCGAGTGCTCCACTCTGCCCATCCCAATAATTTAAACGCAAATGAGCTATCGAAAGAAATATTTGAACTCCGGTTAGTGGACGATATCGCTGCTGTCGTACCCGATGTAACGTCGGTTACGCGAGAACGAAACTTTGACAAAAGATAACAGACGTCCGTTTCGAAGTCACCGAGTCCCACTCTTCAAGCCCGTTGCTCGACGAGGCGCTCGCGGGTGATCGGAGTTTTTATTTTAACGTGCATTTTCTATACGACGCGGTCATTGTTTTTCAAGAAAAGTCGGTCGCGCGAGAACACTTCTGCTCGTGTATTATTATTAGCGATGATCGAGAATCGCATCCACGCCGATGACGTGTAGTGCGCAAAATAACGGGCGAAATAGTCCCCGCGGATCTTAATTAATTCCCGTCGACTCTACGTGACACTTTTGAGGATTTTGCTCGGTCCATCCACGCGGAATCTCGCTTTATTCGAGGAATAAATCGCTGTGGAAAAGGGCGCAGCAGGCCGAGGAGGGAAAGCGTCGTTTATTTTCATCTCGAATGCACGAGAGCGGGATATTAGTCGAAGAATCCGATTTTGTCGCGCAAACGCAAACAGCACCTCGACGGCCAATGTAGCAAATTGAATGTTATTTTGAATATTACCGCCAACGAGATTTTCATTTTAATTTATGAATATCGCGCCGCCGACGCGGTTCCGCGCTTTCGCACCCAACTTCACTCTTGTCTAGATGCTCGCAGCGCCGGAGTAATTTACATCAAAATTTAATCGCACGGAGGTCGACGTTGAATCGACCAAACCACTCCGCAACTTGTAAAAGACATTATTTCTAAAAAAAAAATTAAATAAATAAAAAAACTTAGACTATTTTAAATATAAAAATATTTTCTCTGGCCGTCGCTCTTTCAGCCTGTTGGAATTTCAAATTAATACAAAATACAACTAGCAAGTAACGAAAAGTACAGTATTACTTTTTTTTCTTTTTTTTTTTTTAATTTTATTCAATTAATTAAATCAAACGTAATTCGAATACTCAACTTCCGGATTAATACCGTGCAAACGAGCTTTTCCCGGCGACGTCCCGCGCGGTTCATTCACATTTGCGAGATCGCGTGCGACTCGTGTGGTTCCGCGTTTCCGCGTTTTAGCGGCCCGGTCAGCTGATTGGTCGGATCCGGTCCGGCTCGTCCATCCGTCCGTTCGTTCAACCTTTCGTCTTCTTCAGTTCGCGCCTCCGCGCCTCGTCGCTCGGTCGGCCTGACTGGCCGGCGCGTGAATTTTCCCCCTTCGGTGACGCGTCGAGTCTGTGCCGTATAGGTTATGTCGCCACGTATCTCCACGACGACGACGACGACGCGGAATGCCGAGCCTGATCGCGTTCAACAGACGCTGGAGGGTCGGCAGCGACGATCTCGTGCTACCCGGCGCCATTCTGTTCTACGTCCACCTGTTCGAGTGAGTGTCCTTGCCCTTTAGCTTCTTCGCGAGCCTCTCGAAAGCTCGTTTGAATTAAAAGAAAGAAAGAGAGAGAGAGAGAGAGACGGCGGTGAAAAGCGCGAAGAAGACCGCTTGAAAGTTTCCCTGGCCGCTTGAAAGTCCACCTGGCCTCGTTCTTTTATTTTTCCATAATGGCATTGTGATTGCCGATAAAAGAACGAGCGCCGAGGCCAGCCTCGATAATTTCGGGAATAATTCAACAGTCCGCCATGCGAGCGATGAAATTATTTGACTGCTAGCTGCGACAATCAGATATAAATCTAATTAACCGGTATGAATTCCATATTCCGCGGGTGTTATTCAGGTCGTTCCGTAAATAAAAGAGAGCTCGATTTATCTTTTAATACACAGATCCAAAGCCGTTTGAAATTACTCCGCCGTTAGGAAATGGAGAATTAAAACGATCGCGGAAACCGTATTTTGTTTTATTTCGAAAAGGATAGTTAAAAAAAAAAAGAAAAAAAAAATACGTATCTGCGTTATTTACAGGACGATCCGGCATTGTGCTTCGCGTCGGTGTCGCGAGGATTATCCGAGATTCCGTCAAGTCCTTTTTTCCCGTGGAAATCCATTTTTCTAACCCGCTGACCGGCTGGCTTTAACGCGCGATGAAACCGCGAAGTTTCCACGGCGCGTAATTGCAGAAATAATAAAAACCACCGCGATGGATTGGAAACTAATTTTTTTTTTTCCTTTTTTTTTTTTTAATCTGAGAACGCGGAAGCTGCGCAACTTCAGGTCGAAGAAGACCCGCCGGCGCGGCGGAACGCGCGTGTTTACGATTTCAGGCGCGGCGAAAGGGCGCGATTCAGCGGAAAATCTCGTCGAGGGCCTTTTACCCGGCGAAGTATAATAAGCGCGAGCGGCTTTTTCCGCGCGAGAGATCTTGACAAACAACACCCCGGCCACTTTTTACTTTTCGTCTTGCGGGCACCTTTCTTCCCTCCGCCGTCGCCGCCACCTTGTTAATATCGCGCACGCGGTCAGCTTTTGCAGCAACGATGCTACTTTCCCCTTCCTCTCCCTCTCGGCGGGGGATTAAAATGTAAATTTACCCCGTGTGTATTGACCACGCGCGCGACGTATTGTGCAGATCGGGCTAAAAATACGCGGAGGCTTTTTTTATATCCGCCGCAGCCGGAACGAAGCGCCGCCGCGCTCGCATTTTTGTTGTAAGGGAAATGCGAGTCCAAGAACAGGTGGTCGAAGCAGCGTCAGTTTAACCGAATCTGTTACAATTTGGGTAAATTGATATTGTTTTGAGCTTCTGTTATTCTGGAGAAGAAAAGAAAAAAAAAGAAGCGCGTAGAGAAGCAGCTCTGAGACTTCTTGGACTCGTTTTTCAAACGCCGTGACTTGCAGCGAGTAACTTATTGATAATAAATTCGAATAATATTAGAGCTAGATTAATGTTGAATAATGCGAAGCGAAGATTCGTAAAAAAAAAAAATACGTGTATTATTCGATCGCAAAGTGACGAAGTGATAAAGTCAGCTGGTAAAGTGTGCCACGAACGCGAGTAATTTTGCAATCAATTGCTCGATTCGCGGTGCTTTTATTTTATTTTCATATATTTTTCTCAATAAACGTATCGCGGCTTGATAACCGCCGCGGCGCGCGATTACATCATCGTATTGATAAGTGGCACGTACGTCACATTGATAAACATTGCGCACGACCAGTTTCTTGCAAGGTTTTCACATTTTTTTTTCTCTCCTTTTTTTTTTTTTTCTGTCACGATTCCCATTCAAATACGACGTGCGGCCGCGAGGCTACGCACGTCGTGGAAAACTTTATAATTGCAAATTCTCCATTAAAATTCGCGATTTCATCCGCGACGTCGACGCAAAACCCACATTATTCCTCGATAATGGGATACCGGGAAACTCATACGAATAATAATTCGATTATGAACGAACGAGAGCGAAAGCGGCCCGCGAATGCATGGATTTTAGGTTACGTGATGTTTATGAAACGTCCCCATGGACATTTTGTTTATTTCATGGCCGTAGAGCGGCATAACTTTGCATGTTATTAGGTGGCGGGTCGCGCTCATGGAAAATATTAATCGACACGTGCAACGCCTGCACGCCGACGTGACGTCGCGACGAACGGGGTTAATTAAAATTTCAAAATACGCAAGACGCGAATGTCTCGGCATTCCTTATTTCCCGCTCTACTAATTGCGAAGTCAAGCTTTGTCCACTATAAACCTGCGTTTACGTGAAAAGCGAGAATTATTTTTGCAGCAACGCGGCCGCGAACCGTTTACACGCAGGGAAATTTGATTCGATTATTTATTTAGTTATTAATAACTTGAATTAAAATGCCGTGAACATTTTTAATTTAATTTAATTTTTTTTTTCTACTTATTAAACTTTTAATTTATTTTGTTATTTTTTATTTATTTATTTATTTTGTTATTTTTTTAATTAAACGACAGACTGAGCGTTTTCTTTACATAAAATGATAAGCACCGCGGGACACATTTTTCCCCGGGATGTCTTTACTTCCCCGGAACTCCTTCGGCCATTTCTCTTCTCCGCCAACAAACTCTCTTCCTTGAGTGGTTTGTTTTGAAGCTACAACTTTTCGGGCAGAAAAATCGCTGCTTTTCACGAAACGCGTCGGTTGCAAAGAGTTGTTATCTCGTTTTCTCTGCGCGTTCCAACGACCGTTCAGCATTTCGATAAATGGAGGAGAGCGCGGAAATTGTGTCATATTTTTCTAGGCCGCTCTTTTTTTTTTTTCGAACGACGCGTACTCGTATCGCGATTCGGAAAAGGCAAATCGATTTCGTGGCTGGTCGGTCATCAGCTAATCGCTCGAACTGCACACGGGCCAACAGCTTGTTACGGACCCTTTCGCTTGATTTGACGAACCTTTAGGGACAGATAACGACCGCGACAAACCGCATGTTCCCGTCGCGAATTTGCCTACAAGCGAAAGCAAATGGCATCGCGTGACATTTCGTATTTTAAAAATATTAGCTCGGAACTTTTCTGCTTCGACGTTTTTTTTTTTTTTTTTTTTCCTTCAAAGTTCTGTTTAAGGGTTCCGATAGCCTCCCGAGGAGTTTTTTCAATATGTCTTACGACATTTCGCGCTGAAGTTAAAACCGACCGGAGTTCTAACCCTCCAAAGGGTCACACTTCACAAACACGACGTGACCTCAATAAACAAATATTTTATTTCGAGACATTTTAATTTGACTTTTTATTCCGCGCAAACGGAAGTTCGATAGCTGTCCCCTTTGACGCTGCGACGTGTTATTATGTTTTTACACCCAATGTATATACCTTGCGAATTTTCGCTTGCTTCAGTCCCCGCTAACTCGCTCGACCTCGCGAAGTGCTATTCGGAACGTTTCTGCGTCGCAGTGCTCGATAAACTAATCGCGGGGAGCACCATTGTGCGCGAGAGGAGAAGAAATTATTGATCCGCGTAGTCAATGTCACGCGAAAATTGATACGGGAATAGGAAACGGGTCTGCAATCTTTTCGTCGTCGGGGGAGCCGATAGTCAAACAAGCCGGGGCGAATAGTCCGCAAATATGATTTCGCATTAAACCCAGGGACAAGAGCGCAATTTGTATCGTGATTTGTCGGTGGCACGTTTTCGTGCAAGACCTCGGTCCGGTTTATAATTGCGTGCCGTAATGATTATTAAAGATCGATGTAGTTCAAATTTACGCGCCGTCGACCGCGCTGAAGTCTCAAAGCCCCTCGTCGCTTCTTAATCTCATTACCGTGCTATTTATCCGTGCAGCGCGAATCGGTCGCTTATTAAAATTCAGTCGGTCGTAGGCGCGTGAGGCGCCGGGTCAGTAAATGCAGAAGGCCTTTAAGAAATGGGAGCGCTCGTGTCAAAATTAAAAGAGAACAGTCGAACGTGGCTGGGTGATTTTTCAGGCCGTGTTTACAGCGGTGTAAAATAATGAGCCTTCGGCCGCGAGAAATTAATCAATTGACAGTAAATAAAAAAAAAAAAAAATATTAAACATTAAATTATCAAAAATATTACAATGAAATTAATCGTCGTCGAGCTTCTGACGCGACGGCTGGTGAAATATCTTACAGCTTTGCCACATCATTGTAGATCCTAAAGGCGGACCGATATTTGTCTTCTCTGCCCTTTCACCGGTTACGGTTCTTGCATCTTTAACGCGTACTCTTCGAGATACCCGGCCCACAGAGAGCAAACTAGACTTCATCTTATTCCCCCGGGCCGTTCTCGCAGCCCGCGAACTTTCGTTCCGCGCTTTTTTTTAACGGGCTTCCTCGCTTCCGTCACTGTTGCAAAAAGTCTCGGCCGATCGATACGCGTTACGCGAGAGCGGGACCGCGGCTTTTGTCTCCGAGTAGTCGCGTCTCTTTCCGTTCGACGCGTGCTATGAATCATTTAAGGGTGACTCCGTACAATCGGCAGGGGCTGCACGTGCGTATTGTCGTGCGTAGAGCTCGGTGCCGGGATTCCCGATTCTACCCCCGCCTTCGCCCAGGATGTCCTGCATCCCATACATATTTATCAGCGGGCATCGCGATCCGAGGCAATAAAGCACGATTATTTTAAAAGGGCCGCGCGAAGGATTCGGGGTTACGCTTCACTACGGTCCAATTGTTTTGCAATTTATTTTAATTCGTGCCGCAGGACGGGAGTTTGATAACTCGATGAAACCATTCCGAGGAGAACGCGCTGTTCCGGCGGCGCGCTTTTTCGCTCGAAAAGACGAGCCCCCTCGTGCCGCAAGTAACCGAGCGCGGTCTCTTCACTTGCGAATCACGTTACTACGAAACTACATTACCGCCACCGTAGGCTACGAATTTATGAGCCGTATATATTTGTTTTTGTGTTTTATTAATATTAATTATTATATAAATAAAGCCACATCGCGGCCTTCGGAGTCCCGGCTGAGTTATGGCCGACGTTTATCACGCGTATTTATTGGACGCGTCGTGTGATGCCATCGTATTGTCGTGATTAATTGACGGCGACCTCGCGATCGTTTTATCGCCGGCGGAAAGAAGAAAGGCAGAAGTCGTCCTCTTGCACTCGCTAGTAAATGGCTGTTAGCGCGTCAAAGTCGCCTATCCCGTGAGTGTACGAGCCATTAAAAAAAATCACTGTAACATTATCCCCGTGTGCACGTGTACCGAATACTATTTTTTCCTCGCCGTGCGGTCGGCTAAGTATAGACGGGAGCCTATAAGCTCGCTTGGGATTTAAAATACGTTGGGTACGCGCGGCCGTCATGTTACATCTAATTTTTACGAGCCTGCGTTTTTAGATTCTATCGATATCGTTACAATTTTTTTTTTTCTCTTCTTACTTACGCAGGCGAAAGCAAGTCAATTCTGTAAATTAATATTGAGATTATACTTCTTTTCTTTTCTTTTTTTTTTCTTCTTCTTTTCTTTTCAGAAAATAATTCGCGCGCAGATCAACGTTGACGATTTATAAGTCTGCTAATTACTGCGAATTATTTCTATGCATTTGCGTTGTTACTTTTTAAATATTTTTACTCGCGTATTAATGTCGGTTTACCGTTGCACGTACGTCAAACCTATTTTTTTTCTTTCTTTTTTGTTCGATATTGCTACACGACGCCGACAGTAATTACCGATAATGAAACACGACCGGTGTGTCACGTTCGGGCGTGTGTGCACTCGGTGTAATCTCGATTCCATGTTCCGCTCGGTATCGCGGATCCATTACTCGATTTAAAGTATCGGCGCTTCAGCGGAAAGCCAATCAATAAAAATTAACTCTGTGTATCTTTCGCTTCTTTTGTGTACACTGAAATATCTGGGTGTTAATTTTTCTACTCTGTCTCTTATTGCGCTTATTTTTTTTTTTTTTTCTTTTCTTTGTTTTTTTTTTCTCTGCATAAATTCCACTACAAGCTTTGTAAATTAATATTAATTACAGTGAAAAGACACCTCGGATTTTCGTGTATTACTTAAAGAAGCGAAGTTCGTACCGTTAGCTTTTATAATTAGCAGCATTAATCACTCACGTTTTATTCCTTCCGCGTGTCTTCCCTCCCGATCGCGACTCATTAAACGACGGTAACACAAAGGTGACAAGTCCCAAAAGTTGTGCTCGACGAGTGACAGCTGTATGTCGCGATAAAAGCTCGAAAATAGAATCTCCCATCCTTCCAAGCGAACGCTCTTCCGCCTTCCGCCTTTGACGTTTTGAAACTTAACGTAAGTCAACAATTTCTTCCCGACACTTTCTCCCAACGCTACAAGCGTTTCGTCGCAGGCTATTTCCTTACGTCGGGATGTACACTAAGTACACAGCGAGGTACACGCTAATCTTCAGTTTGCAAAGTTACCGGAAGTTGCTTAAATTTGAGTGAAAGTTTCTAATACAAGCCGCAGGGAAACTCGAGGAGAGCTGAGAATTTAAAAATTAGAGAAGCTTCTTCGAAATAATATTAAAAATTTATGCGTACACATATTTCTCTTTTTTCTTTAATCTTTTTTATATCACGGAAAGGAAATATTTAGTCGCGATCGTAACTGCGTCATGAATATTTTCTTTCCCGCGGGGCGCTTTCAGGATTTTCTTAAGGGAAGGCGAAAAGTATGTCTTATTCATGAACCTGATGTCATCTTATCACGCGATCGGGTCGCCACGAGTCGCTGGCGTTGCGTTTCGATGCTGGGCGTGATATCCGCGAGGAGACAACGACCCGGCGTGATTCAATACGCGTGCGGTAACATTTTTTTTTCTAGTCGAGATCACGCGGATCTCCATAATTCTCATTAAAGAGAAACGCCATTAAAATTGTAATGAAAGATAAAAGCCGCGGACACTTCGTAACTTCGCGACGTTCATATCTGCGAGGGGGGGAGGGGGGAGGGAAAGGGTTGAGCGCCTTCGAAAACAAAGTTCGCAAATCCATTTCCGCGGCTACGAGCTCGGCGTACAGATTCCCGGCGGATCTTTCATTTGCATCGGATACGCGGTTTAATAAACTTGTCGGGGTTTTATGAATGTGGCCATCGTGTCGCCGTAAATCTGAAACCGGCCATGCGCTCGAAGTCGATTAATTGCTGGCGATCGCGACACGTACGCCGCGATTCTTGTTCTGCGAAACGGCCGGCTGACAAATGGCCGTCTCGAATCAATATAACAGTCCGAATAAATCTGCGGTAGTGATCTATTTCCGTGACTTTCGTACACTCGAAGGTGGACCCCGTTCGGGAAAAGTGATTGCGAGTGTCCGAAATGTCGTATGAGGTAAATCATTTTTAGGCAATCTTGCTGTGTTAAATTGAAAATATAAACGTTCGAGTTTTTTCTTTTTTTTTTTTTCTTTTTTTCTGAGTATACGCGCGACTCGGTTCGCCTTCAACGTGGTCCAGAACAACGGCCTGTGCCCACCCACCATCAAACGATCCAGCATCCCCGAGTGCGAGGGTGCAGGATCCTTTCACCACGGTGATGCAAATCCCTTCACGTCCCCTTCATGAAATTCGCCATACGGCGATCCCCTTCGAATCACGAAATCGTCATACAATGTGTATCAGAAATGCTGCCGTAATGTTTTTAGCGAGTCCAATTCAAACTACACGCGGAGATCTTTCGGCATTAAGCACAATAACAATTAATCATCAATAAAAAAAAAATAAAATAAAATAAAATAAAAAATAAAAAAGAATTAGTATATATTATAAATTAAAAATTAACCGAAGGCTTCGATATTTATTATTTCTTCAACCTCGAGTCGTCTCTCGATTTTTAATCATTCACGACGAAATTAGTATCCTGCTTTCGAAGCGATCGCCATTCAACTTTGACGTCCCGTGTATAATTCACGAAGGAAACGAAACGAGACACCCGGTACGCTGCATCGACGCTTCACGGCGATAAATAGTCCTTTGTCCCTGTAGCTCGTAATGTAAGAGAACTGGCAGCTTTGGTCACGTTGGAATATAAACGGCCGCCCAGATGGAATTTTCGGAATATTCGCTCTCTTAGGCCTCGAGAGCCGCGCCTTTTATTTCACGAGAGTGATTTTTCGTTAGCGAAAACTCCTGGGCTCTTCGTTCTAACAAACATCTCGTGATCAAATCGCGTTCTCGAACCGGCTGACATTTTCCCGAGTGTACATATATACCGTATATATATTTTGCCGAGAAGTAATCCCGTTGACAAATCGAATTCTGCATTAACGGAATAGATTTCTCTCTCCGCCGCTAGCGTCATCCCTTTCTCGGTAGCTCGATAAACGGCGACGAAAGGCGGAGATCGCGTACACGAATCATCCCCGTCGCAGCATCCCGCAAAACGGTATCACCGCTTGTCCGATTTTTATTTCCTTCGTCGCAGCGATCAATCAATCAATCAATCCGCAAATTTACGCGATCGCTCTCTCTCTTTTTCTTTTTCTTTTTCGAGATCGCAGCATCGCGTGCAAAATATATCAATTACAATTGCGGTTCTGGAGTTTCATTAAACCATTCCGGTTCTTTTTTTTTGCGCGCCGTTTCCCGATACCGCGCGGGTTAATCGTTGCGATCGCGAGTATCGGACAACGAGCCCCTGTTTTTGGCATAAATCAAAACATTATTCAACGCCAATAAAAACACAGGTCGGTGCAATAATGCTTCTGCCGTTGCTCCGCCCGATTTATTTTATTCGCTTCGCTCGTTTTACGCTCCCATGGCTATCAGGTTTAACGTTTCATGATATAACGCCGCGGCGTCACGTAAATTATTTTGTATATCCTTCGCAAGAGCCCGCGTCGATTTCGTCCCGCGAATAATCGTCGCGGGGTGCACCATCGATCCCTGAAGATCAAAGAACTCCTTCTTTGGCCGAGCGCGAAGCTGCGGCGACATTTGAGCGCACGATGTTTAATTCGGCGGAACTCTTCTATCATTAATCTCGCGAACGCGGTATTGAGCTCCGCTCAACCGGATATGAGGAACGCGTCTAAATGTCAAAGGTTACGATCACTGCGGCAGTACGCTGCATGCGCCAGCGGAAATTTCCAAAACACCTAGCCTCGGCAGAAATTAATCCGCGTTGTTGATTACGCATTAATTTCGCAAGGGGGAGGAAAAAAAAAGAGAGAGAGAGAGAGAGAGAGAGAAACATTTACCGCGCCCGTGTCCTCGCGAGCGTAAAAATTCCGCTAACCCGCGAAAAGGGAGATCGTTATATTTCAACAAATTTATTTTTCATTACTCCACTTTGCAGAGGTGGACGATTAATTTCACAGCGATACGATTTGACGTATTCGAATATTTTCCGGAAAAGTGGTCACGAACGAAATCGCCTCGAAAGTACATGAAATTTCGATGCGAGTTCACTGGCAAATAAGTATCTTGGAAAAACAAATTTCTCCCTCGAGTATGAAGGATCGCGTGTCTACTCATCCGTGACGGCGACGGTGTGTCCTACCGCGATATATTTCCGGGACGAGATTTTGACGGCGATTTCCAAGTTAATAAATTACGAGTTCGAGTGGAAACATCTTCGGGATTGGAACGTCCAATGCGACTCGACTCGAGAGCGGGAAGACGTTCAGGATTTTCATTTATCTTCGCGTGCCGCTCGCGCGGGCAACATTGGTCGTCTCGGAGAGTTTAGAGATATGAGAATCGAAATTCCCCGCCCCGCTTTCGGCATTCCCCGTCTCTCCCCGTCTCTCGCGTGCTCCGATATCGTCTTAAACCCCTCATCCGCGAAATTCGACGATACAGTTGTCCCGGAACTTGCCCGGGTAATTACGCGGTGGTCGCGTTTCTCTCCGTTAGTACCGCGCTCAGTTTGTCAGAAAGCAGCTTGCAGCTTATTCCTTTCCCGGCTTTAACGATCCCCAGATTTATCGCCGCGCGATATAAAACAAAGGTCGTAAAATTACGTTAGGACCGTTTGGGAGTATGATGATGAGTAACGGAAAATGATATTATCGTCGAATTTTTGCTCGTAGAACCGACCTGATTTCGTTAGGATTATCAGCGACGAAGAGCAGACATTACGGCGCCTTTTTTACGTAGCCGACGCACTAGGTATTATCGATCACGCCGTTCTTTTTCTTGAAAAAATTATAAGATTACGAGAGCGTAATTGAAGTACACGGGCAATCTGTAACCCGCGCTCGGTCTGAAAATAAACCGGTAATAATCTAAATTGATATACGGGACGGACGGTTCGAAAGTTCTTCGAACAAAAAGAAAATCTCGGGGATCGTTTTAAAGTAGTGCTATTAACTCCTAAGTGCACAATTCTGCTTATATGCGAAGCGACTTTCCGATACACTGCAAATCCAAATGCGTTGATTTAACACGTTTATGACAATACCGTTTCGACATAAAAGATCCTTTTTTTTTACATAATTTTATTCAATATTAATAAGAATTTAATTTTTTCTTTTTTCTTTTTATAGTTTCGAGGAAATTTGGAATTATTTGTAATTATTTCATTATAATGATATAATTTAATCCGGAATTTATATTGCAATTAAATAACCGTATCTTCTCGAGTGCGGGATCGATTTAAGATTTAATACGATATTAATTAATATTTACAGACACGGTTGTTTGTTCTGGAATTTCTGCGTCTGAATATGTAATCCGCGATTCAGATGTAATGTGCAGTATCATACAGTGCTCCGTTGCTTTTCACGATGGCACTTTGGGAGTCGTAGCGTATAATAGCGTTAGACTGGAGTATGTGAATAAAGTCAACGTTGAATGGAGAATGCTGTAACATTGTCGCCATTGTATTCTGCGCTGATATCTCAAACAAGTTTATTAAGCGACAAAGTATTCAACAAGTATTCAACTTACAATTGCATTAGATGAAAATTACACGACGCGGCGCGGCGACATTACGCACGGAATACGTTAAGAATTGCGCAACGGTCTTAAACTGTCTGAACAAGGCATTTCTTTTTTTTTTCTTTTTTTTTTCTCTTTTTTTCTCTTTTTTCTTTTGCCTTTCCGTTTTATCTCTTTCATAATTCTATCTTTTTTAAATGCGCGTGTCCGCTTACGTTCTCGAAAACTTTCTATCTGGCGATATAAAAATGTAAAATATGATTCCACAGCGATATTAAACTGCACACGTTCAAATGTAAAATATCAAAAGTGTTTCGCTTTTGTTGAAACGTGATAATGCTGAAGATATTCATATTTTTATGTTTTCCAATTTTTTTTTTTTCTCTCTCTCTTTCTCTTGAGGGAAAAAATTTTTTTTAAGTATTTTTACAAAGCTTTGAAACGTAATATAAATATAAAAATTGAAGCGAGGTATTGGAAACTTATTTCACATTCGAAAGGAAGTTTCTTTCTAAGTGCTTTTATAAATTGCGTGGTAAGTCACGCACTTGCGGTAATCAGACTGGTAATTTGCGTAAATTGACATGCCATCCAAGTTCGAAGGGTGCAGCCGAGGCCTCGTCCACAGGGACGAACGTTGCCGTTGCAAATATCGGGAAAGTTAGCGGAATACAAATGTCGGCGAAATGCAAAGTTTCCGATTGCCGCAATTTCGTTTACGCCTTCCGTCCTCCGCAAACGAGACGCAGTTTACATTTAAAAAACAAACAAAAAAAAAAAACGTAAAATATTCTACTATATAATTTCAAAGATATATATTCCGCATAATACATGAATTCTTGTTGACTCTCGTCTAATATTAAAAAAGTGTCCTTCGCCTCGACGGTGCTCCTCGTGGAGCTTTGAAAATGATAAGCCGTACATCTCGCCGGTATTTTCTTGTCTCTTCTGAGAGTTCGATTAATCTATCTTTCAGCTTCCCTTTGCCTGAAATGTGTTTTTATTCGTTTCCTCGGCGCCCGTTCCGCGGTGCTCGTTCGGTAGTAAACTCGCTCTTAACAGATCAGCTATTTTTAGTACGCAAAGGGTAGTAGGATGCTCCAGTTATATGACATACCTTCATTACTCCCCGGGTTAAGAATCGAATTAGACCCCCGCCCTCCCTCTCGAGCGAGGGAGGGAAAAAAAAAAAAAGAAAAAAACGTCCCAGGAAAATCTGGGACGCTTTAAGGGAAAGAAAATCCCCCGGCCGTGACTCTCGATATACTGTAAAATCGCCGATATAAAAATCGCAAAGGCTCGAGAATCGGTTTCGGATTTTTCTTCCCGCCTTGTCTCCGCGTCTAGTGGAGGAATGACACACGGCCCGTGATGGAAACAGTGGAAAAGCCGGCTACAAGGTAAATCGATACGAAAACCACGCAGCAGCCGACGTTCTGACGACCCTTGCCTCGTGCCTGCTATCTCTCGCTCCCTCGCGGCATTTCCTTCTGCGGCTTCCTTCCTGCTCGATTTTTCAATCTTTTTTTTTTTCTTTTTTTCCCTTCTCTTTGTCCCACCACGCCTTAGATTTCTTTGTTCGCATTATGATCGCTCTACCTTGTGCGACACGTGCCGTGCACGTTCCGGCGCGGTTGCTAAAGAGACGCTGTTTGTGTTCTGGTTGCGTCCAACCACCCGGACATATGTACCCGCTTTTATTCGGTGTGAAATTTTACACATTCGAATCCGTAAGAGCACTTATTACGCGCAACATAAAATGCCTCGTGCGGAAAAACATACGTTACCGCTTTGCGTTATCACGACGAAAAAAATAATATCCCAACGCGCAATGATATTTATACTTCAACGTGCGTCGCTATTTATTGCAAAATCGTATGAGCAGCTGGTAATTTTGTGAAGGTTTAAACATATTCGGGATATCTGTTAGATCAACGCGGTTCCTTGCCTTAGTCTGGGAAATTCACGTAGAGTCATTTGAAATAGGCTTTGCGCTAGGTATGATTCCAGGTGTATAAACGATCTTGGGGGATGAAATATTTTATGTGCCGCGGCGAACACGTATCCCCGGATGATATGTTCCGCACGTGTCAACGAGACACGACCAGCGAGACATTCCGTCCGGGACGTATTCGAGACTTGTTCGCTGACCGAGCGTTATACCGCATAGTGCCGCATAGTGCGAGCGGGAGTACGACGGTGTCTGCGTATCACATCCTGCGTACATGTACACGTGCCGACGTCGTTTAATTTGAAAGGACTGTCATTACTCGAGCAAACACGTCTTCGAGGCAAAAGGCACAATGGGATATTGACGGATCTTCCCGTCCGATACGAAATCCCACTTCGGTTTTTACTTCCAAGTCGACGTTTGATCGCAGCGTATTAAACGTAGAAATTTAACGCGAGCCGCAATGCGTTTGTCCGCGCGCCTTCGAGTTGGATCGAGAGGGAAATTTATTCCGCCAATATTTGCCGCCTAAAAGCTGTACGAATGTCCGCCCTAGACGGAGTGGAAATTAATTTTCCGCGCTGAATTAACTTTATTTGGCGCGACGGCTTTTCGGATGGCGAAGAAAAAAAAACAAAAAAAAACATAACTGCCTCGGCCGCGTCGAAGATCATTTGTCTAGTGCTCTCTAAATGGAGCTTCCGGTTGATCAGACCGCTTGAAAGCTCCGCGGTGCAGTTCCATGCGGTTGCATTCATCGCACGGTCCAGTGGAGGTCCCGAACAGTTCTATCTGGCGCGTGCTGTAAGGGTGATCTACACGGGCGCATGCAACGAAAACGCTGCGGTTTGCGAAGTTCGAGTGCGCAAACATTGTCAATGGTCGACGTGCCCGCGAAAGGTCCCCGACACCTTTGTTCGTTTATCGCTCGGCTCTCGATGATGTAATTGAAAGCGCACTCTGATTATTAATGTCAACGACGAAATCGATACCCAGCCCTCCGTTACGTAATAGATTACATCATGATGGCTGTTACCTAATTGCCGGGAGGTCTTTAGACGGACGAACATTCGATCTCTTCCTCGACGTCCGAGATACCGATATACCTTGAATAATCTTATTACCACCATTTTAATTTCTTTTCTAATTAAAATTTCAAAGTCTGCAAATTTTTTAGAGTAACGATAAGGTTCTCTACTGCCGAAAAATCGTTAACGTCCCCATGAAAATACACGAATTGAAGAAGAATATATTGCTGGACAGCGTGCGAAAGGCTCGGCGGCATGAATCTCCGGGACGCGTAATTTTAAAGATACAGCTGTCGGCTGCATTTGTCGCCGCGAAACTAGGTTCACGTGTATTTACGTCGGGAATTCGATTCACTTTAAAAGGGTTTTCTTTATGGATTCGCAGGTTGACAGTGCTGGGTGTTCTACTGGGGATTCTCGAGTGGGATCGTAGCGATACCTGCGTTCTACTCCTGTGGGACTACGTGGTCGGGTATGAGGGTCTATTCGTGGCCTGTATGGCGGTGGAGTTCTCTATCTGCTTCTTGGCGACGAGGGGCAGCATCCTGGACACGACGGCGAGAGCGCCGATGCAGTACATCCTTTACATCCGACTCTGTGAGTGCCTACGTCCTGTGCCCGCGATATAAAACCAGACGTTCTTACATCCCGCGATCGAACACGAAGGCAGCCGGGTGAAACAAGAAATGTAATCCCGCCCCTAAACCCATTTCGTTGCAGCAACGCGCCTTTCTCCCGGGGTGCATAAACACTTTAGCGATTTTATTCCGCGGCGTTCTGTCTTGATTTTTACTGCTCGCCCTCCTTCGCAACTGGGATAATCCATCTCGCACGAAGAACGGGGGAAAATAAAACGTCAGAAATGACAGGGGCGCTTTCCGCGGAGATCCTTTTTCAATCGCTGGCGATCGGTATCCGTTCTCGATATGCGCCGATGTTGCTTATTGAGAGCATTAATAAACTATCGCGAGCCAATATTGATAGACCGCCGACGTGAAGTGTATGAATGAAGCTATCACGATGACAGTAACAATATTATTTGTCGCATTGCGTGCCGTTATGCGGCCGGTTTAACGTGTACCGCGTAAGCGCGAGTTTAATCCGTCGCCCACCCGGCACTTTTACATTTTGGTTCTAATTTTACATCCGCGCGGATTTTCACTTTTTCGAAGCTTGCACGTCCGTCCAGTTACGAAAGACGTTTTGACTTGTGCATACACACACGCTAAAATACGCAGCGCCCGGGTGAAACGAGGGCGCGCCTCTCCCTGATGTGATTTATTATTTCATTTTTTTTTCTTTTTTTTTTCGTCGCATTTCTGTTAAACTGCGCGAAATAAATTCGCGATTCAATTATAATTCAACATCGCCCGATGTAAACAGAGCGAACGACGCGGCGTATTAGGTCTCAGTGAACGAAATTAATCGACTAATTCCTCTAGCGTATTATTTATAATTTCGCATGTAATTTACATTTTGTCCGGTCGAAAGAAAGTTCACGCTCGTTCCCCGCGTTTGTTTTCCCAAATTTAAATACGATAAAGCCAGCGAATTCGGCAAATTTTAACGCACCGGCACGACAGGTATTTTGAATACATTTATTAATTCAGCGCGGCGACTGAAAAGCTTCTCGAACCGACAGTCGCGGTTATTGTCGCAACTGGGTCAACTGTATTTGTTTCACCGCGGAAACGCGCTTTTGCTACCCCGCCGGCCGAACGTTTCCGCCTCGGAAAGCATGCGCAAGCTCCGGCGGCGTCGAAGAAAGCTTTTGTAAGTTGCGTGCCGTCGATTGCTTCAATCTTTCTATCTAGCGGAATGTTGGCGTGGCAGGCGCGCCTCTTCATCATTGTAAAAAGGCTTTTACGTAAGCTCGGCGGCGTAAAAAGGCAGCGTTTAACAACGAGGGGAATACCGGAGGGATGACATTTTAAAATCTCTCGAGAGACCGTTCCTCTGAGATATCCTTTCTTCCGTTTTTGTTGCAATAAGGAAAAAAAAAAACGAAAAAACTGGTTGGGTAATTAACAGCGTCGTTTTCCTTGGATCGCTTGTATCCAAGAGGGTTAAAGGGAAAAACGTGGTCACGGGATTTTGCGGCGGCTTGCTTTCAGTTTTGGTACTGGTCGAGATCGGATGGCTGTGCGCAGGTGTTACCTGGCTGGTGCGCTATTATCAAACCTGTCCAGGGGACCGAGCTAAGGACGTTATGCTGGGTAAGTTTCGAAAGTACTGCCTCTCTTATTTTTTTTTTATATCGCCGTCGCGAGTTTATAAACGATGATAATCAGCCGATAAAGTTGTTGCTTTGCTAAGTTCAATTTTTCGACGCAAAATGCGCAAACTTCTACGCGAAATGCGAGATGAATTAAAATTGTGCCGAACAGGTTTGGTGATATCGAACTGGTGCCTGCTGGCGTTAATGATGGTGACCATTTGGTGCACGTACGACGCCGCCGGTAGGTCCTGGGTGAAGATGAAGAAGTACCAGCGTAGCATGAGGGAGGCGGAATCGAGAGGGGCGAGATTGCATTACAAACGCAGCGGCAGCAGAAGTCGAAATTGGCGACAACGGTCAGTCTTATGTACTTTTTATGTTTCCGTTATATTTTTTATATTCTGCACCGCGCCATCGTATCCGGCAATTTAGCGCGATCGTAACATTCTTTTTATCTGAGTTTCGCGAGAATCTTTTTCTCAGCGTTCTCTTTGCATTTTTACGGACGTTGTAATTACAAGCTGCATAGAATATTAAACGCTCTACATTCTCACGTGTTTCTATTACTTTTTTTCTTTTTTTTTTTACTTTTTTTAACAAAGGAAACGACCGCTTATATTTCTGTGCTATTTTGCACTTTTAGTGATACTAGAATAAACCATGCGCGCGTTATGGGCGCGCTGTTTTTTAAGGAATCCCAATTACAAACTATGAAAAGAAAAATAAAATCATGCGACTTACCAATCTGCATGAACTCAGCGGAGTTGCAGAATTCTGCCGGTGACTGTAACATAAAATGGAAATTATTAATGTAGACACGCCAGTATATTAGTTGATAAAATTAATAAAAAAAAAAAGATCAAAGTTTTTTTTTAAATATTTTATTTAAAAAATTTATGCTTACCTTAAAGTTGCTCCGCCGACGCAGGATGCCCGTCCCGGGCCTGCTCTTCCTCTCAGTTTGCGTGTCGAGTCATCCTCCCGCGCACTGGACACTCGCGAACGCGCCCGATAAATTATTATCACAAAAATTAATTTTTTATCGAACACTTTCGGACGATAGTCCACGACACTTCCGTTACAAAATTCTTATATAAAAGAATCACGCCCGAATACTTTGCGGAACTCCCGAAGCGACCGACGAACCGGCTGCGGTTCGTATTCGTATAGTTTCGGCGTACGACACTTTTCTCTTTCGGATTTTTATCTAAGCAGAGTTCTCGCTTCGCTCAGATAAAAATCCAAAGAAGTGCTGAGCTGTAATAATATCAACGCAAATTCCATACATACGTATGCAATTTACATTGATATGTGAAATTTAAATTAAGACAAAATATATAAATTAACCAAATTTTTTTAAATTTTATTTATATTATTTTATAAGTTTTTTTTTTATTTTAGGTCACCGGCGCGATGTATTAATATTTAATTTTATTAAACATTTATTTTATATTATAATCTAATATAATTACGCCGCGGGTAATATAAAAATGTTTTCCCACCCGAAGTGCTAATAATTCCTACAAAAAGAAAGCATGCGACTCACGGTTATGCAGCGGCGGAGTGTTGGTAAGATGATCTGTAACAAATAAATAAAACAATATTAAATTGTAGAGATCTCAATAATTATTTAGAAAAAAAAAAGATTATACGCGTTTCTGATTTTTTATTTAATTAAATACCACAAAATTAAATTTAAAGAACGGCAAAGATAAAAGAAAAAAAATAGATTCTTACCAGTGGGTTGCTCCGCCGATGCTCGATGCCTTTCCTAGGCCTCCTCCTCCTCCTCTCAGCACTGGTCACTTTAACGAGGATGTCAAGCTGGTGCTCCTTCGACGAAAGTCTTCCTCTGAATTTTTATCTGAAACAAAAAAGTTTTATTTTATCAGCAAAAATTACGAAAGTTAAACGTGCTGCGTTACAAGTAAGTAACGCAGTTGCGCACGCTTCACGGTTTTTTTTGTTTTTTTTTTTTTTACGTATTTATCTGTCACTATCGTAAAATTGTTGCCGTGCAATTTTTTGCCGCGTGGATTTACGACCCGGCGTCTTTAGCGAAGTATCCGGATGTTCTACATATGCGATTTATATCACGCGTGTTGCAGAAAAGTCATACGTGCCTACCAGGACAGCTGGGACAATAGGTGCAGATTGCTGTTTTGCTGTATGGGTAATTCCGATCGTAATCGAGTGAGTAGTATAAAAAATAACAAATAAAAAATATATATACTCTAAAAAAAAACACAATTTCCGTAATAAACGTAGATTCATTTAAAACGAAGTCTTACGTAAAATATAAAGTCTTGCATAATAATATAATAGAGTAAGTTAAATGAAAGCTTGATCAAATTAAATTTGATACGCTTTTTCTTGTTCGGGCCGTAATTCGAGAAAGACTTAACTTACGTTCGAATAGACGAGATTAAATGTAAAAATGCGAACAGAAATTTCGCGGGCGAGGCAAAAGTTAGATTGAATCCCGCTTGGGAAAGAACAAGAAAAAAAAAAAAAAAAAAAAAAAAAAGAAATTACTTTGATTTTCAACGAGGAACCGTTGTTCGTCAACTTCGTATGTCGCGGCAAGATGTAAACGTGCATTTCCGCTGCTCGCAGAACTCGTTCGCCGACATCGCCCGGCTGCTGAGCGACTTCTTCCGCGACCTGGACGTGGTGCCGTCGGACGTCGTCGCCGGCTTGGTGCTGCTCAGGAAGTTCCAGAAGATCGAGCGCGAGTTGATAGTCAAGCAACGCAAGAATGACACGTACGAGTTCCTGTCGGGAGTGCCGGTCACTCCGCGCACAAAGTTCCTTTCCCTGACCGAGGACGGTGACCTGGGTCACTTCCAGTTGGCCATCCACTACATGCACTTTGCCCTGGCCGCCTACGGCTGGCCCATGTTCCTCGTCGATCCCTCCACTCAACTCTGCCAGTTATGCACCAGGTAATACTTGCCATATTAACGTAGAACTTTTTAATCTTGAAGGACCTATTATAAAGCGAGTTTCCCTTTACAGCCCGATTTATTCGCGATGGCTTTACGCTACGGATTTACATATTTTATGAAACAAAAGGGTGCTCTGGCCTCGATTATTTCGATGCCAACACAAATCGGCCCCTTCGCGTTGAAACGTTTATGAATTTGGTTTTATTTTTTATTTTATTTTATTTTATTTTACTTTATTTTTTATTTATTTATTTAATTTTTTTTTGCGTCAGTGCGCGCAACTGCGCGATGTTGTAAAATAAAATAAATACGCGTAATCGAGTCACTCGCGAGGAGTTATTAATTTAAAAGATACTACGTGCTATCCGGCACATTTTTCGTTGTCGGTATTTTCGCGCTAATGCGAAGTGGCAGGGATGTTTCTCCCGGTGACGCTTCATCCGCGGCCACATAAATATATCGGTCACGATGTCGCCTCCGTTTTATCTTGTTTATCCTCTCCTCTATGTGGCAGATTGCAATGCTGCTGCTGCCTCCCGTGCGGCACTCACCACGAGGACACGGCGACGGTGGTCGAAGACAATTGCTGCCGATGCAATTACGCCGCCCTGAGCAGAATGCTCGAAAGCCTGGGGGAGATCGAAGTCGTTTATGCGACCTTCCACGTCGACGTCGGTGAGACGCCGTTCTTCGTAGCGCTCGACTACACGAAGAGAAAGGTCTGTCGCTACCGATCGCGGCTTATCTCGAGTATCATTAATTGCAAAGCTGCATTAGCCTCCTTAAACAAAGCGGCGAGACTTACTCGCCGTGTAGCTCGGATCAGTTCATGGTAAAGCGCACTCGATAAACTCCCCAGTGAAATAGAGGCCATTAACCGGTGAATTAGTCACACTATTGCCGATCGATAACGAATTAATTAGCCGAGCGAATTTCTTTAACTTTTCCTTTATCATCTCGGCTTCGGTAAATTATGTTTTATAATTTTCCGCCCTGAAACTTTATATTTTCAGAATTAATTTTATTTTTATATTTTCTATTACTTCTTTCTACCATTTAATCTCTTTTTTTTTTGGTTTTTTTTTTGTTTTTAATATTACGTATATCTTACGTGTGTATAGATCGTGATTAGTATACGAGGGACCTTAAGCATGAAAGACGTGTTAACGGATTTAAATGCCGAGGGCGAGGTGTTGCCCCTGTCACCGCCAAGGGAGGACTGGTACGGACACAAGGGAATGGTGCAGGCCGCCGAATATATACGCAAGAAATTGCAGGAGGAGGACATTATCGCGTGTGCCCGTGCAAAGGTAGGCACATCACGTGCAAATGAGCCTGGTCGCTCGTTATCAAAATAGACGATAGCCCCGAAGCGGTTATCGCATCGATTCCACTTCGTTGTTTGCATGATATTCGATAACGGAACAGCGGATACATTTTACCATATGTATTACAAGTGATGTATATTACAAAAAAAAAAAAAATTTACGCTCGGTTATAAAGCAAAGTTATTGCTTCGGCCCGTAATAGCTTTCACTCTTTTTATACGATATATAAAAGATAAATAAATAAATTAACTTTCCCTCGAATATAAATCACGAAAATTTTATCCATCCCCGAACGTCCGCACGTTTTCGCTTGCGGCGAAATGCGCCGGTAACCTTTTCGTCGCGGATTTAATCCGCCAACGTATCGCCGAGTGTATTTCATTTCGGGCTTAGTTAAATCTTTCGGGTTTATACGTTAAATATATCGTATGAATAAACAGTCCAATCGCGCGTGGGTATACCGAGTTCCATTTATCGCGGTAGGAACTTTGCCGAGAACGGATAGAAACGGACGCCAAATATTGAGTTTATTAAAATAATGTGAAATTATACGACTGCTGTATTGAAGTTTTAATAACAGCTGCATCCAAACGTAACGCGAGACGTGCCCGTTTTTATCCGTTGCATAATTAAATAAAATAATTATGAGTGATCGAGAACTGATTAATGAGAATCCGGGGGATTTTTGTCGAATTTCGTAGAACTCCTCCAGAGGTACGCACCAATTCGGGCTGATTCTGGTGGGTCACTCGCTGGGCGCCGGCACAGCGGCGATCCTCGCGATCCTGTTGAGGCAGGACTATCCGGACCTGATGTGCTTTTCGTTCGGACCACCCGGGGGGCTGTTGAGCATGCCCGCGCAGCAGTACACGCAGGAGTTCATTACCTCCGTGGTGGTGGGCAAGGACGTGGTACCGAGGATCGGACTCCGGCAGATGGAGAGCCTCAGGGCGGACCTCATCAACGCTATCAAAAGAAGCGTAGACCCGAAGGTACGAAAAAAAAAAAGAAAAAAAAAAAAAGATTTACTCTCAGGTCGGTCCGACGGTTCGGTCCGTGGTTGGATCGATAACTGAGAGCTTGGCTTATCCGCGAATTATTCCAGTGGAAGACAATAGCGTGCTCGGTGATGTGCTGCGGCTGCGGCTCCACACCCACGTCGGCGGCCAACCTAGAGGCCGGTGGTTGCATCAGCGAATACCAGCGGGACAAGGACCGGGCGCGTGGACAGACCATCGTGCCCAGCGATTCCAGCATCGCTCTGACTCTGCACAGGCCCCTATACCCGCCAGGGCGGATCATACACGTGGTGCGACATCATCCGAACAAGGGCGAGTGAGTACTGATTAATAGTCCAATTATGTTCCTTCATATCTGACGCTAAGGGTTCACCGTCGATCAATCCGTAAAATTAGTTACTCTGTCGACGATTAGATCTCAGTGCACTAATGAATCCAGTGTTCACTTACGAAAGATAAATGCTTCCACGAACAATAACGATGCACATAAAAATCCTATATTTCCAGCTTTGTTTGTTTAATTTTTTATTTTACGCTATTAAGTTTTTTTTTTTTTTTTCTTAAGTATCGAACAAAGTTAATTCCGCGCGAGATAAAATCCGGCTTATCGAACCGGAGGGGAAAAAAAAGAATTGAAAAGTTAATCGCGCCTGTGTTTCTTTTTAGGCAGAAGTATGACACGCGTTGGAGGTATGTCTATCAAGTAATTTGATACGTTTTCAGGACTCTGAATTGTTGCATTTTGCAGATATTGCCCGCATGCGTCTCTTGGGGCTATATCCCGTATTTATCACGTAGGATGTTACACCTCTCCTCGCTGTCTTTCGATATAAGAATTTCGCCCCGTAATAATTTCCTGCAATATCTCGAGAAAAATGTACGCTCGTACGTATCGGAATTTCATTTCTCACGTAAATTGTTTGGATCGCAAAATCTGTGACAAATTACGATATTTAATTGCGGAATAAAATTGGAATTGTGCAGAATTTTTCCGAGACCAGCGTCGTTACAATTTTCAATAACTGCACAATGAAGAAGAAATGTAAGCCGAAAGTATTTTATGACGACGGCTGTTAAAAAAAAAAAAGAAAAGGAGGTCTCCTCCTATTTTCCTCGCGAATTTATATATGTATATTTTTCTTGAGAAAATGCATATGCATGACTTAGAATATTTCACGCGAATAATATTACGAGGAAGGTGGTTTGGTAATCTTTAATAGCTTTAGTATATCCGTCATAATTCATCAAATCCGTTCAACACAGTCTGTTAATTCTCGTTTCCGATCTGCATGCTACCACATCGTAAGCGATCTCTCATGAGAGAACGAATTAGCGCACGCATGACGTCACACGTTTCATTATAACAAGATTTATGTCGAAGACCCCTGTTAGGAATTTTGTTGTTTTTTTTTTTTCCAAATTTTCTCAATTCAGAGTAACTATGAATATCCCAAAGGAACAGAAACGAATGACACGTCGAACGGTAGAGTCTCGCACGAAGTAGAAGGGATCCGCGGCTGGTTCAAGGAACGTTCTTTGCGTTGCGTTCCAGACAAGTGTTGAACAAGCGCGAGCCGGTGTACCAGGCGCTGTGGGCTGGCCCGTGCGACTTCGACGAGGTGCTCATCAGCCCGGTGATGATCCAGGACCACATGCCGGACAACATGCTTCGCGCGCTGAACAAGGTAAGCAGGGACGCGAGCGTCGTGCGGCAGCAAGTCAGACGGTCGCAGACACCGCTGAGCCGAACTCCGTCGGTGAAACCGGGCCATTACGAGCCTCTAGAGGAAACCGTCGACGGGCCCGACGTCCCCGAGATAGCGAGGGCCGCGGACCAGGCCGGCGTCAACGGTGTCGATCGCTCGCGCGTACGCCCGGGTGCCGATTGCACGTCGATCGTCGTCGACGTCGAGGTGCACGAGAACAGAGACTCGACCGTGGACACGTCCTCCGCGAGTCGCGCGCGGAGATGAGTCCCGCTGGTTTCTCGATTATAATTACCCTTGCGAGTCGATTCGCGATTAAACTCGCGGGACGATCGCGTCGAAGGACCCTCCGGGGCGTCCTCGATTAGAATATCTGCGGCAGACTCGCGCGGAACTCACTCACTTAGACCACAATTGTAGAACTTATTTATTGTTTCGTAGGTTGTGAGCGTAGAGGAGGCACTCTACGCGTGAATTATTTATTTGATTTTGTACGCGCGGTAGCGTAGAAGTAGCCGTAGACTTGAATAAGCTGTCTGGTGTAATTTATATTACCCATTATTTATACCGTCTCACGTTTTGGGTTTTCTTACGCTTTCTCGGAGTTGTTCAGTTGCCAAGTGTGTCGCTGTGCTTTGTAACGACGCGGGTGTGCTGTTATGCGTGCAGTTATGCGGGCAGAACTCGACGTAGAGATGCGAAGATCTAATTGAACCCGGCAGGCCAGCCTCGCAGTTACTCGCTTTCGATATATTGTTTCAGCGATCCTGCTGCTCGGCGCAATATGCGTACGCTGGATATTCTTGTACTTATTATTCCTAACATCCGCCTAAGTAGAGATACACGCCGTGCATGCTCTCGTACATCGCGCACTATCGTTCGCGCGTTGAATAGTGGCCAGCCAGCGGCATTTCAATATGCTGTCGCATGCACGCGTTACTCTTACAAAGAGCTTCCACGTAGACGTCGTTTTTCTGACACGAGCAGTCGCGAAGTTTAATTGACCGCCGTGAAAAAAAGGCATCATAAATTTCTTTTTCGCGGAGGACAAATTGTATTCACCATTTTTATAAGTGTGCGATCAACTGCGCTGAAAGTAGATCGAATAATATTTGCTGCAAGCATTATGCATAATTATCGCTCAATTAATTGATAGTTTTTTAATTATTTGATCGCAAGACTATTTTCGTTAATAATTTTCTTTTTTTCTTTTTTTTCTTTTTTTTTCTTTCTGTTTTTATACGAAAGTGAGATATTTTTAACATGTTTTGATAATTTATTTAATTAGACACATTAGCAGCTGTTGGTCGCTATTGTAATTAGTTTGTCGAACGAAGCGTGCTTTTTATCTTGTTTCTCGTGTGAGATTGACGTTCACCCTTTCTATTTCGCTTGGTACACGCAGAACGACTAGAATCCAAAAGTGCAAGCTGAAAATTAAGGGCAATATTGTTTTTTGTAAAAATAATGTTTTGTTAAATGTTGTTTGTCACACTATTTGCTTCCAGCAATTATTTGCTCATTTAAGTTGCGCCACGTAGCCGCTATTTTTGCCATTCTGCAATTTGTTTTATCGATACGATGATTATTTTTACCGTACATTTCTGTTGCTGTAGTTAAGTGGCTTGTTTTGCGAATATTACGCCGTAATTTTGTACGTCTAGGTAAATAAGTGTGGGTTAAACAGCTTTAGTTTTTTCAAACAAATAAAATGTAAAGTGTATGTTGGCGAGGAAGACAGACTTTGTAATAAACCGTTGAAAGAACGTGCACGATTCTTGAAATTAACGTTAGTTTGCTTTTCGGGGGATGCTCGATTGTTCCGACCCGAATTAAAATTGAAATACGGACAGGAGGATTAGATACGATCTTCGCGCTTTTGCGGATGAAACCCGCGATCGGACAACCGTAATTTAGTACCCGAGAAGAAATCGGGAAGTTAAATTTTAACGAAGTCCCGCGAAATAAATCGTACGAACGTTGCGGACACAACGGGGTCCTTTTACCGTCGTCTCGGATTTACGAGAAGATCAGAAAGAGGTCGATGCTGATTTAACTTAACGCTAATCGAGCTGCAATTGCTTATCGCTCGGCAAGCGAAGTACTCGGGAAAGAAGCCGCGCCGATTGCGAGGTGGTTGATAAAGGTACAGCCGCGGGAAACAAGGGAAAGAATGTTACTTACGTTCGGCTAATCGAAAACTTTTCGCTATCTTTGACCCGTTAATTTGCGCGACCGAGAGAGGTTTCCAAGCGCGCTTGGTACGATCCGCGGGAAGTCGAGTGAGATTCAGCGCAGAAACCGGGTTGGCTGAGGGTGGCTGCGATGTGGATCAGGTGTTGGCGTGCAGAGATCGGGGCTACGCAGAAGCGGGGGCTGTGACGGGGGCTGACGTCGCTACGACCATCGCGGTGATAGACACGACCGAGTTCGGGGGGCCACCCCTCGATCACCAGGCGAACATCGTGACGCTCCACCATCGGGGTACACCGGACGCGCCCTCCTCGCGCCACGACACCAGGTACTTGGACGGGAGAGCTTGATCTCGGTCTCGGCACCTCATGTTACGAAATGATCGTGAATGATCCCCGAGATATTCCGCGGCCCAATCCCCGGGACTTTTTAAACGAAATCGAGGATCAACCCCGAGGGGGACATTTTACCGGCACATTCACCGCCCTATATTCCTGCCTCCACCGCGCCATTTCGTCATTCGCGACACGTCGCGAAGAACACTTCATTACTTCCTCGATAATCTTCTCCCTGCGTTCCGACGAAATATCCATTAAACTATTATAATTTATTCACACGGGCTTTTATTTTGTATATATCGCTGAAGCAAAGTAATAAATTAATTTAAAGTGTTTTTCTTTTAGTTTCTTTTTTTTTTTTTTTTTTTTTTTTTTGCGAGGAAATGTATAAAATGTTTTAGCAGAAAATAATCGAATACCCCGAATACTTTCCGATTAAGATGTATTAAAGTAAAATAACGCGAGTATCCCGTCGCGGAATTAAACCGAAATGTTTTTCGCTGGATATATGTATAATAATCGTGATTGGGTCCGAGAGCAATTTATATATATTTTTGTTTCTCTCAGAGTGTCGACGAAGGGGTAAGCACTTCCTGGCGCAACGTTGATCGCTCAGAGATCGAGAATCCGTTGATCAAGCGCATATATACATATTCACACGCATACACACACACACGTAAATGCATGCGCATCATGCACTGATTGATGATATCGTCTTCATTGTGCACATGGCATTCGATTAGAACCGATCGGCCTGATTGATCCTAGAATAGATTTTGGCGAGAGTATCATCTGGTTTGCATGCTGGCAACTATATTATCGAACAAATGTGAGTGACAATAGTAGGACGTAGCGTCGAGATTGATGTTTGCAAGAACAATGTTACACGAAATGACCCGTGGGCTAACTGTTATAATTATTAAGTAACGAGTTAAATTAGTTTCGTTTCGTTTGCTGACCGTACTTTGTGCAGTAATTTAAAAAAAAAATAGAAAGGAATAGGATTTCAAACGGAAAAGGACGATCGACGATTAGATAGCGAAGCGTTAGATTATCACGATGCGGAGAACCGCTCGTATTAATTTATATTTCTTTAAATAAACTTTCTTTTTTTATTTTTTTTTTTATTTGCATCCCGGATATCTCCGCTTTGCGGCTTTATCAGCGTATCCGCGTTCTCATTATCGACGTTAATATTTCGCGGTCACTTTCGGGCCTATTACAAATTGACCGTCCATCGTTGATTTGCGGTTGGAACGCGGATATTGGTCGTCCCCGTTGGCTCGACGGGAACATCGCGGCGCAATTACTCCCAAACGTATCAGGAATCCCGACATCTGCGCTCTAATTCCCGATAAGGCGAGTGCTATCTTTTCCTCTCGTTACCTCTTCGTTACTGTTCGAAGAAAACTTTACTTATTTAAGTGAAATCTTGAAAGAGCGCCGGGGGACTCGCTTAGGTATCGGGGACAGGAAAATTAAAGTGGCAACCCGAGAAATCTCGCTCTTTTTCCGCGAGGTAGCCACGGCTTAATCTTCACGTGGCGTTTAATTATCAAGCGATTCATGGCGGAAAATTGAACCGGAAGCTTGAGGGGGAAGAGAGGGGGGGGATAGGGTTTACCGCGGTCGATCTTGAGATATTCGCGGGGAGGGTGGTACGCGGAAGACGGCGGAGGGTGTGTATCTGTAGCTTTCGCGCTGTAAGATGAGAAGCACTCGACTATACTACCCCTGTCGTCGTCGGCTCGCGTGTCAGGTTGTGACGACGCTGGGTCCGGCGAAGCCGCAGCGGTTGGCGTCCGGGCACGCGTCCTCGACGGAGGCGTCGTCGGAGACGGCGCGGGACCACCAGGCGATCGAGGTTCAAGACCTGGAGCTGCAAGAACAAGAGATGCGAGCCCTCCTCTCGCCGTCCAGCCCGGCGAGGTGTCACTTGGGCAACCTAGCTGGCACCCCGCCGCACCGGCTCTGCCTGGAGACGAGCTTCACGTCGCTGCAGAGCCCGACGGACCTGCCGATGGCCGGCCGCGAGCTCAGCGTCGACTCCCGGGGCATCCCGTGGGAGTACGTCAGCCTCGCCAGCGAGCTACTCCATACACCTAGGCCGGAAGACGGCAAACCGTAAGGACGATGAACCAATTTACTCTTCGCGGCCTCGCCGAAGCGATGATCGCTGGTCTTTGATTTTTCTTCTTCTAGCCGGATTAGTTTTGTTAAAAAAATTTTTTTTTTATTATTTTTTTTATGTTTTTTTATTCTGGACCGCGAGAAATTCGTATCAGGGCGAGACGGGAACGAGTCCCGAGAAGAGGAGGCCGAGAGCGACGGCAGAAGTGATATTGAGCTTTGCCCGGCGACAAGGTATCCGCACAGTGCGAATGGTTGATTTTGTTAATTAATCGAGACCTCAATGATGCAAAGTAGATTTTTATGGAAAGTGTAGCGAGTTGTAAGGAATGTTTGACCGAATAGTAGAAGAACCATTCGATCGCAGGGGTCATGAGAAATGTCACGGGGTTCAGGGGACCGAGTCGACCCATCGCACCCGCTTTTCACTCAGACTTAGCAGTCTCATTTCACGCTCTCGTTCACCCTCGCTTATCTCGCTTAGATCCGAATCCTCACGGTGCCACGCACCTCAGAGTTACCGCACGAATTGATCATAAGTCCCAAGAGATCACGGTCGCGCAGGAAGTGTTCCCGAAGGAACTTTGAAAAGTTCCAGGTCTTTCGGACTTTGAAGAGAGTCCGCGGAGACGATTCGCGGGACGAAACTAATTCCTTTATTCCTTTTTGCCGCGGAAGGCCGAGCCGTTGGGACGACCCGACGCGCACGGCACCCTTGGCCACGCCGGAGACTCTGTCGGAGGCCTCGACGAGTAGTCCACCGTCGCCGGTGGTGCCCAGGCCGATGCGACGCACCCCGAAGATCCCGGGAAACTTGTCGACGGCGGCGGACGACCTGAAGAATAATCTGCACTACGCGATGCTCTCGGCTAAGAACTACTTCCTGAGGACGGGCGAGCACGCGGGTGGCAGTAACAACGGCAGCAGCAGCGGCAATAGCGAGGCGAGCTACGAGAGCGCTAGGAGCCTGGCCGCCGCCGGTCTTCCGCCGCCGGTTCCAAGACGACGGGACTCTGTTCTCGTAAGGAGGTGAGTGCATTCATTTTTGGTCCTCGTTAAAGGACTTAAATTTTTATTTCTTGTTTAATTATTTTAATACGAAAAAGTTTAACACTTTTTATTATTAATTTTAGAATTGTTATCCTTCTGTCTATTGAATATTTTTTATTTAAGTCACTGAACCACCAGCTTCCGTCTCGCAACAGTTTGTATTTCTTTCAGGGAACAACGGACGTGCACGGCAGCGTGCTGCAGGGACGATCTGTCGGAGAACTCGTCGACCCACACGTCCTCGCACTCCTCGAGGGTCTCCCACACCTCGCATCGCGTCCAGGTGGAGTTCAACGAGGAGGAAAACGGCTCCAGCCTGGATTTCTACGAAGCGAAAGTAGTTTTCAATTTGTCCTTTGATAAAAAGTATTTTCCGCCGTCTGCAATTATATCATACGTAATTCCTGGTGGTCTTCAGGGTTCCTGCGGCCAGCGTGACAGCAGCAACGACGTCTTTCTTAGCGTACGCAGTTCGCCAGAGTGCAAAGGGCTCATGGCACCGGCTACGGATTTAGGTGCCGAATGGAAGAAAGGCATCGATGCTACAGGCGTGGGTGACGCATCGCTACCGCTTCTTCGAGGCTTGTCGCCCACGCCGACTTCTGGCCAGCACAATTCACCGTTTTTCAACGCGAAGCGAAAGAAATACGTTTACCCCATCACATTGGTGGGACGGGGAGAAAGCAGCGTCTAGTCATAAATTCTAGGTGGACGTAGGCCGCGAAGCAATCGCTCTTCGATAAACAGTCGTAGCAGAGATAACGAAATAATGATATATATCGCTCTCGTACGATTTGATTCTCCTCAACTTCGCCTAGAAGTATTTATTGCCAGAGGATTTAGCAAAATAAAACAAATTGAGGACCATGAAGCGGGTAATTATCAGAACATTAGGCAGAAGTAGACGTTTGGATACACGTGCCAAATTCTTATATACTAATTTCCTCTTTCTCTTAATCTATTAAACCTTCTCGAGTGATAAATCTGAACGTTTCGATCAGTAATGCATTTCTTGAAGGTATTACAGCCGGATGATCTCACTGTAATAAATAAATTAACTTATTGAAACGGAATTACTTGGAAATAAAATATCAGCGAGAAGAAACTTGTTGTATGTTCCTAAGAACGATGTTGAACAATAATCGAGCAATTATTTTAACAATTGATTGATAAAGATAGATGTAATTAAGCAATATAAAATTATATATCGTTTAAGAGAGATATTTACAATTCCATATCAAAAAAGTTATTCTCATTCGTTTAGTGTCAGAGAGAAATGCATTTTTACAACAATAAACTTCTGAAAGTTATAATATATATCACGTCGCATCACAGTAACGGCCTATTTTGCATCAATATAGTTTCTTCAGAATGCAATACTCTATTCATTTTTACATTTTTCTAAACGTGGATTTGTCGAATACAAATAAAATATGTCGTATGTTCCGTTTCGATTTTTTGATATGATTTTAATACTTTAATATACGAATCGATGTGGCACAGTAATAACTATCGATACTTTTTTTATTAACACTTTAATCAAATCGCTCGAATTTGATAATACTTAAAGCGAACGAAAGAAAAAAAAACATTTTCGCGAAACGTTATCGCGATTACATACAGTCCAGAAAAAGTGCGACTGTCAAATATGTTCCCTTTCTTGAGAAATATCCTTAAGAATTGGAGTTTTGATGTCGCTGTATTTATGTAAAAAAAAGAAAAACATTTAAAAAAAAGTAGTACCAAATGGCATTTAAATTCTAGTCAATATAATAATATATGCTTAGAAAATGTAACATTTATTGTAATATTTATAGTACTCGTAGAGAAAGTGCACAGAATATAAAATTAATTTTAACGTAGAAGTTATTTATAAGAAATAAACGATGGGACAAAAATTAATTGCCACGTCTGTATATAATGTATATGCAATTGATGATCTCTGCACGTATCGAGTGACCATAGAGCGATTCCAAAAGTTATCAATGTAAGCTCGATGTCGCATGCCGAGTGATAATAAATTATTATATAAATTCGGAGTGTATATATTTGTATAAAACAAGAAACCTATTGCATGACGCTAGCCCATGGTGGTACCATGGGCTGTGGATTTTGCAAGTAAGACATCACCACTGCCGATATTGACAGCATGAAGCAGCTAAGAATCTGCTTGGCATCCTCGGTCGCTCTTGTATTAGCAAAGCAGATGCAGGAACAGTAGAGGGCTACCCAGGAGCACCATTTCAGTCTCATCATCAAGCCGCACATACTGAATATCATTCCTATAACGTTCATGTATTCCGGAATCATGTCATCCTGTATGTGTGACTGGTTATTCGAGCTGGCTGGCTTGTAACGGACTTCCTTGTCGGGCCGTCTTGGATCTGTCGAGCTGTTCATCTCGAATACCTTCAATGAAAATATTAAACGCTAAACAATAGCCTTGCTTTTCTTGTATTCGAAAGAAATAAGTCGAATACAGTAAATGATTACTTTTCGTAGCAAATTCTTGTATTCTTTTCTTGATTTATTTTTAATATTTATCAAAGTGCTTATCGATATTTAAATAAAATAGATTTTGTCTCGTCAAGAAAAATTATTTCATAAATTGTTTGTCATGCACAGCATTAATTAAGCGCAGATGTAATTAAAAGTACTAATTTTTAGACTAATAACAAAGCACTTACGTACGAATTTAAGGATGAATACAAATATAATATAGGTCCCAGATCGCTTATTGGAATTTGCAGACGTATGCAGTTCAAGTTTTTCGTGTCAATCACGTTGTAACTCGCATAAACGACGGGAAAAAGAACGAGCGACGAGCACCTGACCTAACCATAACGTAAAACTCGCGAGACTTGTAGCGCCGCCGTGCAAGAACTTATGTAAGAAATTAAATAAATAAATAAACACATTTAAAACGCAAACCTAAGATATATAATAAAAATATCTATTTCACGCTTTGCATTTGAGATATTAAACATTTTTTCAAAAGCTATCTTTTATAATTTTTTCTAATTTTAAGGTACGCCTGATTTATAGTTAAAAAACACTACTGAAACCTCCGACCGTCCGACCGTGTCCACGTTGACTTGTACTACTGATCGGCGATCAGTGATCGCCGAAAGTGACGGTGGCGCCAGAGTAGCGGAACTAACGAAATTTTTTATTTACCCGATTCGTTCTTCGCAGGCCTATCCCGGGGAAGAAAATCCGCCGCTCCGGCGCCACCAACGCCGACGGCGAATCGAGGTGGAGGTTATCGAGGTAGCGATGGGAGTCGATTGACACCGCGTCGTCATCGACGTCACCGGCGAATCGAGGTAATGATGGGAGTGAACCGATGCCAAGTCAGACGTTTTATTTTTCAGTAGTATACCTCGCACGCGGGACGTCGCCGGAAAGGAGAGAAGGGAGAGGAGATAGGACCATAAAAAGTTGGCGAGAGTCTCGCGACCGCGAGGCTACCCGTAGGCTGCGGCGCGCACGAACCCTGGCTTCGTTCTGACGTTACACGCGGGAGGAAAACCGTCCGTGTGTGGTGGCTGTTTCCGCGCCGTGTGCGGGATGAGCGTTTAATCGCGCGCGTACGGCGCCAGCGAGAACAAGCGAGGGCAGCGAAAACACGGTGGAACAATGTCGAGAGCCGCTGACAAGCAGAGCTATGTGCAGACCTACAAGCTCGTCGTTGTGGGTGGTGGCGGTGTCGGGAAGTCTGCGATCACGATACAATTTATCCAAGTAAGTTTCTCACGTCCATGATCGTCAAGACGCAATTCCGCGAGCTTACAGCCTTGCGTCAATCGCGATCGACGCTCGATTTCGGTTCCTCGAATTTTTTGTCTTTTTTTCTTTTGTCGTAGCACACGATTTTCTGGAGAAACGAGATAAATACGCGCTCCGTTTTTTTTCTCTCTCGTTAAAATGCGAATTAAAATTTCCGAATTAAGTTTTGGTTATCGCGCGTTATCGTCGTCCGATTCTTGTCGCAGGTGATTTGGCGATTTGACGATGGGCAAAAGTGAAATGAGGTGAAGGGGCGCAATCGCGAAATCAGCGAGATATCGCTGCGTCGCGGAGGAAAACAACAATCTGACGGGTTAGGCATTATGTCACAGCGCGTACGCAATCGTCATATATGGTCATATACGCGGCAGCGCCGTGGCGCGACGGGACCGACGAAACCTCGAGCATGTGCCCTTGCGAGGGGGCGGCGAAGAGGGGAAACGCGACACGGCAGTAATATCTGCAAGTCGAAAGCCAAGGTGCGAGAACTCGATTTGCCGACGATCGGCAAACGTGGGAGGCCCTATTAAAATTTCCTTTACTCCACAATCACTATTCTCTTTTTTTTTTTTTTTTTTAATTAAAATGCGTTTCAAACAAATTGCGAATAGGTATACGAAACATGTCATTGTATCCGAAATACATGAAAAATAATTATAAAATATTCTGAACAAGTTTTGAAATAAGTATAAACATTGTATATTTTTTTCAGAGTTATTTCGTGACCGATTATGATCCAACAATTGAGGATTCCTACATAAAGCAGTGCGTCATCGACGATGTGCCAGCCAAGCTTGACAGTAAAAGAATTAAATTATTTTATACTTATTTAAAAATTGATTTTTATTATATTTTTTTTTTTGGGGGGGGGAGCGTTTATTGTTTGCGTTTTTACGTTTAATTTAAATCTAATTTTGTATGAATGTAAGAATTAATAAGAAAGCTGTGTCTATGTTTTAGTATTGGACACTGCTGGTCAGGAGGAATTCAGTGCAATGCGCGAACAATACATGAGAAGCGGCGAAGGATTTCTTCTCGTGTTCGCCGTCACCGATCACTCTTCTTTCGACGAGATATTAAAGTTTCACCGACAGATACTTCGGGTAAAAGATCGAGACGAGTTTCCTATGCTAATGGTTGGAAATAAAGCAGACTTAGATCGCCAAAGGAGTGTAAGTGTCGTCATTAAGTAAGCAGATTAATTTTTATTTCAATAATCGCAATTTCGCATGTTTTTTCCTTTTTTTTTCCTATACAATTCATTAATGCTAATAACTTTAGGTGTCAATTGAGGAGGCACAAATGATGGCTCGTCAACTGAAGATTCCATACATTGAGTGCAGCGCTAAGTTACGAATGAACGTCGACCAGGCCTTTCACGAGTTAGTGCGAATCGTCAGAAAGTTTCAGCTGTCAGAACGGCCACCTTTGAAGCCAAATTATGACAAGAATAGAAAGAAAAAATGTTTCGTGCTGTAATAACGAAATTATTTATCCTGCCAGACGATTTATCGCACTGACCGCACCGTGCTTTTGGCGGTGAGTTCTAATTCAGGGGGAGTAAGAGAAAGATAATGGTAAATCTAAAATAGTACAAAGACTTAAAATTGTTACGACGCGCATTGTCGAACACAGTGATTTGTACCTCCGCACGAATAATTCTTTTTTTTGTGCTTGAAATTGGCAGCAACACGCGGATTTTGATATAAATTATATAAAAATTAAACTGCGAACTTTACGACAAGCTTACTGATAACATTTACCGTATCTGCGTCTCTAATTAATGCATCAGGAAGCAACGTTTTACCAAATGATTATCATCGACATCTCGCAGTGATAACGATAATACGAATAATTGCAACGTAACATTAAATAACTTTTTGATGCCATCTAATTTAATTTATAATATAGAATTTAATGAAAAATAACTTTCTACAAGTAACAGGTCAATTTTCACCTTGCACAAATATTAAAATAAATTATTTTTGTAATACATTTTACCGAAAGGCTAAAAATATTGTTGAATGAAAGTTTAAAATAATTGTTATACAGGATGTGTTGTTCAAGATTATATATTTAGGTGTTTGAGACGATGTTGATTTTAACTTACTGTGGCATAATTGGATTTAATAGTTAATTAACGTTCCACAGTTCTCAGTGTTCATAGACTTGCTTCCGCTCGCCATTGATCGTCTGATACATTAATGATCTCAAATTGCAGCGAAACCCAAATTGAGGCAAATGGAAACGAGGATTGTATTGTAATACGAATTTGTATGATATGACGATATACTTGTATGAGCAACGTTTTAAAGTGTAAAGGGAATGTTTCGTACTAAGACCAAGATAATTATCTAGAACATGCTTTTGCTGGTTATCTCTCATTTTAAGGAAGTACTTTAGTTAGTAATATTAGTTGAAACTTTACGTTTATTTACACGATACGATTTAATGAATATATATCGGCGGTATATATCTAAGAAACGCGTTTGATCAAAGAAGTTGATATAATATTTTGTTATGACGACTTGAAACACACTCTGTACTCGGGCACTTGTCGAAAATACTCCTGCTATTATTAGCAGCGTTCTAATTCGTCTTTCGTGGGGCTGAGTCATAATATCTAATTGCGAAAATCAAAATAACGGAGTAATATTGAATCAAGCGAACAAATTGTCAAACACAAACGAAGCGAATGCCACTTACATTCGATTAATTATATCTATAAAAGTTATTCAAATTATTTAAAATTCTATTTCTCCTCTTTATTTTTTTGCAGTTAGCGCGATTAAAGTTTTATAGAAATTATAAATAATAAAATCAGAATGGGGCCAATAACATTTTTAAAGCAAATGACTTTGTAATTAATAATATCTTAATGCTGTGTACTCCACAAGTTCCGATTAGTATACTACGTTTAAACTTTAATTTTGACGTTGAAACAAAATTATTACTTTTATTTTTAATTATTCCTTTTCAATATTGATTATTAAATGTCTTCCAATTGATCCTTTAAATGCATGTAAACGTTAATTTAATATTATGTTAATTTTATCAAAAAACTATAATATTCTGGACGTTGTTAATCATGTTTTAATCTTTTATAATAATGGGAAAAACTTAATGTGAAAATTATAAGTGCTTACGTAAATGTAAAATATTAATATTTTTGCTGAATAAATTTGTTCTATTTATCTCTTTGAGTTGTACTTGTAATAATGTGATGTAATAATGTGTCCGTGGTTAAAAATGATGTATTTGTGGAGAGATATGAAAATGTGTTCAACTAGGCTCGGTTTCATCCGCAACGAATTACACTTTTGAACCGTTTGACTTTTCTAACGTTACGTTAAAAATTCGTTGCTGGTGATACCGATATGTACTAATAATGATACTAATAATACTAGCTTTAATAACGTAGATAATACACGATATAAAATATGTGTAAGCCTACAAACGACAGGAATTACAAAATTTTGCGACGATATGGTATCATACTTAACAATTGTAATTTATATTGTATTTTACGAAACGTTACTTAGCACAATTACGAAACTTCGCAAATCGAAATAAAAAAATTCCATTTATTTTTGTAACTAAGTATATTTATATGTTTGTAAAAATAATGTCTATAGTGAACTCACTTTTAGATTTAATCTATGTCTGTTAACTTCTGTAAACCAAATATACGACTATAAAATTAATTGTTAACTTTTATTCTTTATTCTGCTGACTTTCTCGAATTATTATACATTTAAACATTTATTTAAACTGAAACAAATCATGTGCACGCTTTGCGTGCGTTATTTTTCAAAAAGATCTCAATTCAAGAGACCAAATTACAAACTATGAAAACAAAAATCATGACTTACCAATCTGCATGAGCTTCAGCGGACTTGTAAAATTCTGCCGGTGACTGTAACATAAAATTAAACAATATTAATGTAGACGTGCTGAAAGTAGTTAATGTTTAAACAAACAAAAAAAATTACGCATATGTATTTGATTCTTTAATAAAAATAAATAAAAATTAAGTTAACAAAATGACAAATTTTAAAAAAGAATTAATTCTCACCTAAAGGTTGCTCCGCTGGGGCAGGATACCCTTCCTGGGCCTCCTCCTCCTCTCAGAGAGCACGTGTCGAGTCATCCTTCCGCGCACTAGACACTCGCGAGATAGTCCACAACACTCCCGTCCGTGAAATCCTCGAATTCGACACAACAAACGGGCTACGACGTAAAGCGAAGGCTAAGATTACGCACAGATGCCTCGACATCTTCGTTTCGAACTCTCCGTGTGACCGCGTGTCCTCTCGTACGCAGTAGGAACACGAGTCACGTAGTTCGTTGCGAGCTCGCGATTAAGCGATCCATGGAGTGCTGTGATTGGTCGGCGCGCTAGGGAAACTACGCGTCGACCAATCACAGCATGTCACTAGACACAGGTACACGATGATAATCCGTGAGAGAACAACACGCAGATACCTCGACGTCTTCGTCTCGAAACCGATGCTCTCCGCGTGGCCGCGTGTCCTCTCGTTCGCAGTGAGTCACGTAAAATTGATTTGAGAGGGTCTCTCTTTTTTTTTTTAATAAATATTTTTTTATAATAAATATATTCCCTCCTTTTGTGGATTAAAAATTTTTTTATTCTTGCTTGAAGCGATATCAGTTTTGGATTTTTGGTTATAACAAAGCAAAAATCTATACACAATTCGTCATATTACAGCTAAAATTAATACATGTATAATTGTGTTAATATATCGATACGTATTTAATTTTTTTTTTTTTTTTTACTCAAGTATTGAATTTTTTTCCTTTGGCTTAACGTTGAGAATTAAATCTTTAAAAGAAGGTAAAACCTTTATTGTGGTTTATGATGATGTGAGTGTCAAGTATAGTAGTAAAATTTATGAAAATATCTACATACTCTAACTGATATAAAATGATGGATCACATGGATATATGGCGTGTAATTCTAGCAAACTGCCTGCCGATATATATGTTAGCGGATTGGAAAACAGGTCGATCAGAAATTGCGAGCGAGATATTATCAACTGTATCTCCATAAAGCTATTTCGCTGGCAGAAAGTTTCCTAGACTTTTGCCATCACATTTTATTGGCAATTTTTGCTAATTACATCGAATGGATATTTATATATATATATTTTCACGTTGTGACAATGATATGAGTAGTAAATCGATTAAAAATAATAATTTTACAAAATATTACAGTTTGTCTACTTACTATATGTATTTACAGAACTAATCATGACACAAGAGTACGTGCAAATATCGTCCGCACAGTTCTCATCATTGCGAATTAATTAATCGCTATTAAATGTTCTCGAGCTTGAAGAAATTAGGCTTCAATTTCGGAAGAGCTGAGAGGTTGTATTTTTTAATAGTCTATTTCATTCAATCGCTCCTTTTCCACGTAATCTCTGGAAAAAGTGCAAGAATTAGAAGACCAATACATTCTCTGACACGGGTTACTGTATGTACTACTTTTATTAGTAACAACAGTTCTTCTTATTTATTAAAGAAGGCAAAATATTTACATGACTTAATTACTTTCGAGCTGTAATTAAATTCTGCATTTATTCCATTAAGAAAAAACTGCGTATATTATAGAATTAAAATCGTATACCTTGCTTTGACGTTAAGAAAATTACAAGACAAAGTCCGAAAGATTTAAAGTGCATCGGACTATATTATGCAAAATTACTTTCTCTAAACGTTTAATAACAAAGAAATATATAATATATATATATATATGTATCGCATATTAAGAAATAAATACGATAAGAACACAAAAATACTTCAGAGTAGTAACAAGCGCGTGCAATTCGCAATTGCTCAGGCACGAGAGCAAAACGTTCAAGTTCTAATTTCGAAGGGATCCAAGCAAGAGAACCGAGTCGACATGATGCTGATGTTGGTTTCGGTTAACGAAACTATTTCTCCGTCCATATTACAAATAAAAATTGCAGTCTGAAGAGAGGTAAATTGCTAGCCAGGAGTCACTGGATCCGAAATACCGGGTTCGTGCGCCGTGCATGCAACGACCGATCGACATCAGTCTATATCACAGAAACGGAATTCTCCATTTCGCTTGCAGTCTTTTTCTCATCGCTGTCGTTACCGTTGTTGTGGCCACTGCCGTCGCGGCGACCGCGGTCATCGACCTGTTCGCCGGAGACTAGAGACGCGTCCTTCGATAGGATCAGGGAGTCCTCGCCGATAGGCGCGGCGGCCTCGACTAGATTCTCGACGGATGCCGCCGTCGTCGGTTCCTCGTGGCAGAAGCTTCTGCGAAGGGACTGGTGCGTTCTTACAGTGCCTCTGCGTATACTACTGCGCAATAGATTCGCTACGTCGGCAGCTGTCAGATTCGAACCGGACAGAGCGTGCTGCGCGGTGATGTTTGCACACGATCGGCGACCACGGTCGATCGTCGAGTGAGTGCGTTCGATCACGCGCGATCTCTCCGCGATGCCAATTCTGCTGGAGCGATCGATCGTGTTCGGTCGATGACAACGTTCAATCACCGAGGTATCCATACCGTGCCGGCTACCACTGGTATTTGTCACGTCGGGCCGCGGCTCCGACATGATATGAATCGCCACGTGGTCATGCGATATTGGCGTGCCGCTCTGGTTCATCTCCACCAGAACGGTCGCATAATCTGGCGGTGGCGGCTGCAACGCCGGTCTTTGTCGCGGCGCGCTACTCTCTCCCAGCACGTTCGCAATCCTTCGCACGCTCCGCCGGAAGCTCTGTCGCAGCATCTTCGCGATCCGTGCTCCAGTCGCCGTGGTGTAGCTCGGTGGGGGTGTATACTTCGGTGGCGGATCCTCGAATGGTATTTCTGTGGTAGCAGTGGGTAAAATTCCGTTCCCATGCAAACTGGTACCGGTTTCGTTTCCTATTTGAGTCTGGGCGTCGCGGGGATCTTCCGGTTCAAGTGGTGGCCGATACAGCAATTGAATTCTCTGCAAAAATACAATACATACCCTCAATATGCATACTTATTACATATTTTTTACTTACTATACCTATATATAATTATTAAACAGCGCGTTAATACATATTGCAAAGATATTGTTAATGTAAACTTACGCCGTTACATTGTTCACAATGATTTATTGTTACTTCCACCTGCTGTCCATTCTATCGTTAGCAAGAACAGAAAGATAGCGAAAAAAATTCGTTAATAATTAGTAGCCTGTGTTAACACACTAGCCCCTCATGTATAAATAAAAATGGATTAAGCTGAATAAATAATTTTTCACAGGTTTTTATTAATATCTCATTAGTTATTTAAAAAAATGACAGAACTTCTATGCAGTTTAACTCGCTCTTTATGCTCGAGATAACGCAATCGTTATGTAACATCCAATGTAAATTAAAAAATGCGCTGATATGAATACATATTTATAAAAAAAAAAAAAAAAAACACACACAAGCAATTATATGTAGAAATCTAATTATAAGCCTTATTTCCGCCATGTCGTTCACAATGATTTTTAAACAACAGTTTATTTTATAATATATTTTTATTAATGCGCGCAAATTTTGCAGCAATAATAAAATATTTAAAACTTAGCAAGAATACTTACGTCAAATATATCTGGTGGCCCGCTATTCAAATATCGACAAGTTTGTATGACAGCCACTGCCGGTATAATGAGAATCGGTGTCAGCTGAATTGCCGCCCCGAGTTGCCTTGCCCACACGGCCCAATAATCCTTACTTGTACGACGATAAGAATACAGTTCTCGGAAGTCGCTGCTCTTGAATATTGTGATACTTAAAACCTAAAGGGTACAATAATGATGCGTCATACCGTGATTGCGACTTAACAGCTTTATTGGGTGAAATAAAAATTATCTTACCATCAAGGTGACAGGAAGAATAACGTTCCACGTAAAGGAGAGAAGAGGACCAGCCCAGTACCTGATGCACCGCCCGGTTGGTGGGAATAATTCGACAACGACTGCCTCGCCGGTGTGCGGGCGTCCACGGACCGCAAACACGGCGGCGATTTGCATTAGATACAAAACAATTATCCACCATGCCCCGCCAACGGTATAATCGAGATAATATACGACATAAATTCCCAACTGCAAACATACAAAATAAATATAATGAAGATTAAACCTGAAGTATCATTTTAATTAAATTTATCGTCAAGATTATTTTGTAGTATAAATAATATTGATAAATATAATATTTATATTAAAGTAATTACTATTTTATTATCGTCCGTTTTGTCATTGTTATTTAGAAATATTGAAGTAACAGTTCATTAAAATTAACAGTTGATTAAAGTGCTAATGACATTGTCGAAGCACTTGTTTTTATATCTTTCACTTGTATATCTAAAAACATAACGTTATTCTTCGTATAACCAGGGTATCTGCTCAACGTAGTATAGGGAATAAACATGTACAGCCCAGATTCTTTATCAGGGTTCGAATTATCTCTATCTCGAGCGATAGTCTTCACGATTTTCCTGACGTCATTTGCCGGATTATCCTGGTCTCGTAAAAGCACGACGGCTCTGAGAACACACGGCCAATCCAGCAAGGGATCCCATTTTCCACTCTCAACCCGCAAACATCCAATAACGTGACGATCTTTCCACTGCCCTTTACCGTTTAAAAACAATTCCATTCTTAAGGTGTAACCGTACTCCTTGTTATAAAATATCGGACTGTAGAAAATGCTATCGCTCTCCTTTGCCTCGTTCATTTTTTCTTTGTAACGATCAATTCGCCATATTATACGACCATTTGTCGAGGCAATTTCCATATTTTCGCAAGAACATGAACTCAACGACGGTTCTGGTCTGCAGCTTTCTGTAATTAACTCTTCGAGATATTTTAGATTCTCCTTCATTTGAAATTTGAGACCTTTTATTTCCGATTTTCGTTTCGCCGCGCTGTCGGCACAACTTTGAATTTCGCCCGTCAAGCTGTTTATCTTCTCTGCCAAAGTATCGTGTTTAAATATTAATTCATTCGTGTCTTTACATCTCATTTCCAATTCCAGTTTCAAATCGTTGACATGCTGCGAGTGTTCTTGCCATACATCGCTCGCGCGTATACTTTCCTTAGCGACGAATGTTTTTAAAACTTTTAATTCTTGAAAGAAATCGTTTGGCGCGCACACGTTCTTGCTCTGGTCATCGGACAATTCTCCTTCCAATAATTTCAGTTGCTCGGAGATCTGTCGTAAATTCAAAGTAGTGCAATGCTGCATATCGTCGGTAATCATCTCCAGACTGTTCAACCTACGACACAGCGCCGCGTGATTATTCCGAGATTCTCCGACTATTTCTTCGATATTCAATCGCAACGTGGCGAGGGATTCCTGCTGAGAATGCAGTAAGCTCAAATTTCTGGACAAATCGTCCTGCAAACGGATCCGTTCCTTTTCTCCCTGATCGATAGCTAAACGCAATAATGTTAATATCGAGAAAACCTTTTCTTTCCACACCGAATCTTGAATGTCTTTAATTTGGCTGACTTTTAACGACGTTCTCTTGTTGCACATTTTCTCATGTATTTCTAGATTTCTGCGCGGAATGTAAACTCCACATTTGTTAGGACATTCCTCCAAAACTGCTGCGCAATGTGTTATATGCTCCGTTAAATATTTCTCTTCCAAAAATTCATTGCAAAAATAGCAGGGCACGCTGCGGCGCACTACCGAGTGAACGTTATTACTCATCTTCCGTTTTAACGCGAACGCGTTTGAGATACTAATGCCGGTGTGAACTAAAATAAAGTGCTGATAACAATTCTCTGGAACGAAAGATTGTGCGGCACTATCTGATAAGAGTCGGGGGGCCGTGTTCAAAGACAGAGAGATAATATTACAGATATATTCAAGTTGGTTACATAGCTGTGTCACACGCATATCGTGTTAATATGCCACGTAAATTAAAATGCGGTATATCCGTATGACGCATATATAATTAATAACGTAAATATTAACGAGTCATTAAATATAATCGCACTTTCCGTTAAGTAACAACTAAATAAGTAAATCTAAATTATAAATTTATTATTAGAAAGGAATTTCACTATACCTCGGTAGCCATAGGTAATCCAAGTATGTAGGCACAAGCACAGCTAAAAAACGTAATTGTGGTCTCCCAGAGCTTCATCATTTTCGTATTGATCGCCATTATTCCGGTTATTACGCAATGCCAGATCGCCAACTGGAATATTGACAAAACTTTTAAATACCTTCTTTATTAAAACGCCGCGTTTCTTTTATCGAGTGTAGAGTAAAGTGTACCTGTTGTGCGATGCCAAATAAGATGAGAATGAAATAAAACAGAACCGCCCAGAACGGTGACACCTGTTCGGTGCCTAACAATGCCAGCGTTGAAGGTACCAATTCAGTGGCTAACCGTAACACCTGGTATCCGGACTCGATGCTTGTGTCTGCCCCAGGTCGTATTACACGCTGGCCGAGGAGAAACGATGCGTGAGACATGAATCTCTCCGGTGTGCTGCTATATCCTGACGGTGCTGGTTGACTGGCGAGCCTCATAAACGTATACCCTGATATTCTTTCTGTGAAATTGTCCGAGAATGATAACTTTGGGTAAATAATGAACAACGTAATGGTTCGGATTGCCGGGAGTAATGCAACGGATATATTTACCGAAAGAACTAGTAGTATAGATGTAACCGTGATGCCTGAGGATTTGCACGCAGGTATTCGCTAAGAAAGCTACGAGAATGAGCACCATAAACGTCAGCATTATCACGAGGCTCGTGTCCCGCTGTAGAAGATGCTTATGTTTATTGTGAGCCGCTATCTGAAATTGCCAGTATTCCAATGAGAAACTGCTGATCGTTGTGTTTAAGTGTGTACAACCAATTGATAAATAATCGTAGGAAAAAGTAAGGTGCGCTCGTTAAATAATCATCGTACGATTGTAAATGACGATACCTGCATAGCAGCCGCGCCGAGTAAACCCCACGTGAGGAAGACCTCGTTTGAGGCAGCCACCCATGACTTCCCATTAATAAAGAATTCGCTCCAAACGGTGGCGGGGAAAAGTTGGCTCGTCGAGCCCGGAATAAGTCCAAGTAGCTTTGTGCAAAGGATTAATGTGCCAAACACGGGAACCAATGTGAAAACGTACACAACTTTTCCGTAAGATCTCAGTCCTGAAGAATAATAGAAATCAAAATCATATCTATTGTGATACACATGAATAAAAATACGCGACATCAAAGCTGACAAATGTGAAATCCATAAACCAAATTTATTTCTCCAAAAAGAAAAAAAAAAAGAAAAAAAAACTTACCTTTACTCAGTGAAACAAATACAATCATCCACACGACGGCTAGATTGAAAGCCACTTGAAATTTCAATGTAACAACGCCAGGATTAGCTTCATTCAGGTGATGTCTCTGCAATACGGCACCACTAAAATAATCCGGAACAGTCTCGTATAATTTGTACGAAGCGGTAGTATTGTGCGTAGGACGACTGTCATCTCGATAGAGAAGAAACGGTTCCGCCCATCGATACTTGTCCTGCTTCGTTATAAACGAATCTCTGCAATCAATATACCACGCATTTTGTACTTGATCACCATGGCATAGTATTGTTTCGATATTATATGTAGGCGACGGAGGAGAAACTCGAAGAAGGTATTGAGATCATCGCGCCAAGATCGCATAAATCTGATGTATGTATATTTAATTCGACGTGCTTTTGCTTTGCTCCAGAAATTTACCTGAAGTACACAAACATCCACGATACGCCAACTATGCTGTAGATACCGATGAAAGCTTGTGCAGTGAGCAGAGCTATTCCGACGCCGTGAAAAAGCGGCGATATTCTCCACATGTCGACGGAACCGGCCGCCAATCTTTGCCCGAGACATACTTGCAGGGTCAACAGCGGAATGCCCAGTACGAAAGACAAAAACAGGAACTGTAGAACAAAGTTTGCTGTAAAAAAAACAAAAAAAAAAATTAAAAATTAAACAATTAATAAAAATTTTGAATTTAAAACAGCGTCCACAAATTATAAAATACATTTATTAGAAGGTTTTTAAGGGATAAAGGAACGTGTCTCTCTCAGTTGTTTGTTTCAAAGAGCGGCTTTTCACGTCGCGTGGGTGGGCAACCGAGCGTTTCTTCGCTATGCAGATCGATCATTATTATTGCAAATAGCCTCGGAACTAATTATCGACATTGGAAGAGAAACGGGGCACAACGCGATATGAATTATTGTCAACGTTGCAGCTGCTGCGAGCAGCGAAGTAATTGTCAGCAGATCGTTTTGAAAGTCCTCGCGTTGTCGTCGCGGAAAATTATTAATAATTCCGCAGGACTGAAATTTGGCTACTATTTCGACAAATTCAATCAGCATTGATCGCGCATAAATTTCGCGCTATCACGCGGAGCACATTTTTTTTTTTCTTTTTTTTTTTTGCACATTCTAAAACATGGAAATCAGACTTTCGTCGAACACGTCGGTCCGTTCTCCGAAAACAACACTTCCTGAAAACGAATGGTTCGGCGAAAATTACGCGCGTCAGAAATTCCCTTTGTTCATCATTTCGCGTAACGACCTGCGCTAGGAGAGAAAGAGAGAGAGAATTCAAGTAAAACGTTTGGTGAAACGTTTTGACGGAATTCTCGTGACGCGTTTGTGGTATTTCTGCGGGCGGGCAGCACACGTTTCAGCGCACTCACCTCCAAATTGTACGCTGAGAATGGCGAATCTGCTGATGTTGAAAAGTCCCAGAGTGCAGCCGAGGCACGCGAGGGTCGAGCTGAGGGCGTGAGGCCATTTTCCTAAAGGATTCTCGTCTTCATCGTCATCCTCACCTCTGTTGTTATGCCTGTCGACGTCTCTCTGTCGCTCGTTCACCCTGAAATCGTCAAAGGACCAATTACCATCAAGAAAAATTAAACCTGAGACAAAATATAATCTCTATCAAAATAAAAAAAAAAAAACAATTAAAAAAAAAACAAAAAAAAAAAAAAAAAACAAAAAATAGACTTCAATAATTAACGTCGTCGAGCCTCAACTATCAATAAAATAAATCTTGGATTTCAGATTAGTCTTTCGAGTGCGACGAGTGTTTTTATACGTCATAAAATTAGCATCGACAATTGCGCGACGTTTCGATTTCCAATCTAATGGTAGCAAGAGCTGATGCTGAGGCTCTCCCCCACCTCCGAGATCACGTTGGCCGTCGGAGCTAAACTAGGTCGGAGCGGAATTTTATCGCGTGCCGCTGTCTTAATACGGAAAGGATGTTATCGCGTCTCACCGTAAACTTGTCCGTCTGATCCAGAGACGGATACACCCAGCGGAGCGTTCATCCTACGCGGAGGGCAGCGCGCGCGCGATCGTTCGCGTTAAAATTAGCGAGGAGATCTTTATATCCCGGTTCTAATCGTCGTGACGAGTAATCGCGTGAGACGGCGCAGACCTCCGTAAATCCAATAAGGCGATCGTTAATGATGCGCGCAGAGAATCGCCAGTGAATTACGGCCTGCGCGGCTCCGTTGTATACTTAACATGATTATCCAACGTGGTTTAAATCACGCGCGACGCGACGGACACCCCCGGGGTCGAGTGCGCGCTAATGCCGATAACAGATCGGCCGTCAGATCGGTACCGTTATCGCGAGGATGGAAAAGTGAAAATAAGAGATACCAAAGCCGCGCGTAATAAGCGAAAAAGCTCCTCCGCTCGAGAGGAGTCTCGCGTTTCTCGAAAAGTTTCTCGTCGGTGCACCATCGCGCCGTTTCAAGTAGACTCGCATGGACTTTATCAACTTTTATATCAAATAAACGTCCGGCAGATCGTTTAGGCACGTGCGCGTAAATGTTCTCTCTCCCAAGTCTTTTTATAAATACAATTTTCCATCCCCGCGAAAACGTTCTGGTTTTTAATGACGAATTTGATTTTAAGTGCCCGCTTTGCAAATAGCCCGATGATGCACGGATGTCGATTAACGTCACGGCAATTTATGCCACGTGTTATTGTAAGCCGCGAATAATTTGGGAACTTTTCATCATCGCTCGACCGCCTACGTGTCGATACTCGGAATAAGAACGCGAATCAAGTGTCGTTAACTGGACGAATATCGCAAATTCATGTCAGTGGCACGTTCGAACAATAAAAAAAAAAAGAAGGAAAAAAAAAAACACGTGGTCGACATTAACAGCCGTATAAGAGTTTACATAACGCAGATAATAGAGTACGCGCTTATCGATCAATTATACCACGGGCTGTACTATTAAACTCGACATACGCAGCAGTATTATCTCGAAGATTCAATACAAGTATACTTTCCATATCGAACAGTCGACGAACAATGCGTCTTCGAACGATTAAATTCTTTAGACCCTTCCCCGATTATCGTTTAAACATTAAATATAATTCAACGTGGCATTTCGGATGGAAAATTTGTCTCGTGTTTCAAGCGCGGACGTCGCTTTTACGGACAGTCGACTACGATTAATCTTTACGAGCGTTATTCGCGGTGTTCTGGGAAAGCCTTAAAAATCGCGATCGCCGACACGGGAGCGTTCGTTATCATCCACGCCAATCGCATCGGCGACGCGATTCCGCGGCACGGAATATCAGAGTGCGCAGTTTAATTTTTTTCTTTCCATTTTTTTTTTTATTGACGTCAAGGGGGATATTTCGAAGCACGAAACGGCGAAGGTCGTTAAAAACCGAGGAAGTGACAAAGAGCGGATATGTTCGGAGAAAAAGATCGATACGGCAACCGCCCGTGGTCACCGCTAATGACCGCAAACCCCCGAACAACCCCTTAACCGATCCCGGTCGCGATTAGGCGCACGCGAGCCGCCACACTCTTGACACGATAACCACCCCCGGTGGTCTCCTTTCCTCTTTCGCTCGCTCGCTCTAAACTCCGTCTCGGATCCGTGCCCGATTATGCGTGGGGTCAGTCCGATCGATCGGGGCTTGGCCCTCTTCAATAGAAATATTCCGCCGGCACAATTGTATCGCAGACTCTTGAAAGACACCGATTTCGATCTAGATTGCCCGAGAAAAGCTGCAGCCGAAGCCCGTCGGATCATTAATTATTATATATTATCCAATCAATCATTACTTGGAGCGAAATTTAATGAAATACAAATATATGTAAAATAAATCATAAAAATTCTTCACGTGGCGGTTTCTTTCTTTTTTTCTACTCGTAGTATGTAAATCGAGTTGTAAATAAAATCTGCAGGTCCTCGAAAATAAGTTTGATACGAAACAAAGTGGCGGCGACAAGGTAATTAAATTTCTCATCGAAAGTTTCTCAGCCCTGAGTATCTAAATGCCGTTTAAATTAAAAGTATTAAATGAAATAAAATGGCGAAATAAAAGGCACGCGTTCGTAAGAGTTAATTATCTTTTAACGATCTATACAGTCGTTTCTCAAAAATGTTTCCGTTTCTTCCTGAATCATCCCACGTGCATGTTCGTGTGATTTATAATCACGAGTTTTAAATGCTCCTGTTATTTTATGAATCTCATGTATGGATTTCAAGGATATACAGCTGCACGATCTCGCCAGATCTCAAGAAAAAAAAAAAAAAAAATAAATAAATAAATAAATAAAAAGTAAAAAAAAAAGAAAATAAGAAAGAAAGAAAAAAATCGGTCGGCGATTGCAGAATACAAACATCCGCGTCCATTTATTGCTTCGGTCATGTCGAACCCGGCGCTTGTCCAGGAACGGAATCGATAAATATTTGTATTTACCATGCGATTGAATATTTGTGCGAAACACGTTCGTATTGTCCTTGGTACGAGCGTCTCGAAATTCGGTAAGTTCTAACATACGTTGCGATGAAACAAAGAACAAACGCGCACGTTTTACGGAAATACATTTTTTAAATAATTCATATCCGCCGCAAAACAATCACAAATTCCAAATGCGTTGCCATTAAGACTGCGATCGCAGTCTTACTTCGATCGAGTTTAATAACTTATTTAATTGTCAGCGCGGTGCAGACGATTTCTAAACAATTAACGATATATAAGCGGACTTTATATTTTATTATCTACAATAAATGCCGTCGCCGCGTGAAATTTTGCGACACAGCCGTCGCGAGAAAGTTTCACATCGTCGGAGTCTTCCTGTTATGATAAAGAAGCGTTAATTTTCCGTAACGCGGCATTTACGGCACAACCGCCGCCGCTTTTCTCTTCCCGGATCGACCGCGGAACGGAAGCTTCAATTCCAAGTGGAAGTCTTCTATCTAAGAGCAAGATATGCAAAAGCCGAAGGGGTGAACAGGTGGAGAGCGAGAACGTTGCGTGAGATAAAAGAAATATATCGCGTGATCGAGGAGCTAGATTGCTTCATCGAAGGAAACGCTATTTATCCATAAAGCTCGTTCCTTCGTTCCTTGACCACTTCGCGACCATTCGCTACAAAAAAAAAAAAAAAGAAAAAAAAAGGCAGCTGGCATTTTGATCTGCCCGCAGGTACCCACTTACTTGACATACATTACGTTTTTATCTAACGTCCCCTACCTTCGCGAATTCACACGACATCGACGTCGCTGTGTAATTTTTTTTTTCCTTTTTTTTCCTTTTTCTTTCTTTTTCCAAGGAGAAGCGCCTCAAGATCGAAATACATTCATTTCACGAGACGTCGATGACCGCTCGGTTTTTCGTACGTGAACGAAGATACCCTGCCACGTCAGCGAGATGCTCGAAGCCATATTTTATTCCTCTTTTATTACGGTCGTAATAAAAAAAATAATAATAATAAAATAAAATAAAAAGAAAAATGTACACGTGCCGCGTTTTTTCTTCGCGTTAAATCTCGAAGACCTGAGAGCGCCAGGCGACACGGCTATATAATTTATCGAATACCAAACAACGAGTATGCATGATATTACGCGCGTCCCTGGCACAGAATGCTGGCCAACGACTCGCGAAAAGTCTCAGAAAATCTAACAAGCTACCGAGCGAGGGACGGCCTGAACGTAACATGGCAAGGTACGATTTACTGATCGAGTACTCCAACGCCGAGCACCTGTGCTATATCAGCGTCACGCGCCGATGGATCCTCGTCGAAAATTTAATTACGAGCTCAACTCGATCCGCCGCGAACGCGTTTATCGGGGCTTAGCGAATAATTCGTCGAGCGGATCCGTGTTTACCTGCCGGCCGCGTCTCGTCGCGAACAGGATCCCGCCGAACGCGGAAACGCCACCGAGTGTTTTCGGGGTGTAAAACACGAGCGGTTGAACAACGAAGTCGGAAACGACCAGCGACCGACGTTACGACGACCGCGACACGGTTCGTTTAAGCTCGATGTCGCGGACCCGGGGAAGAATCACGCCCGGATGTAACGAGACCGTTTGTAGGAACGCGGTTCTTGCCGGCGTTACACGACGGTCGGGGGGGAAGCAAAGGGGGAATCATCTCGCGCGTAATCGGACGGTCGTAAAGCCGTAAGAAAGATAGGCACCACGGCGAATGAAATCGCAATTTGCCGTCCCTCGCGAGTTTTCCGCGCTTTTTCCAAGCGCGCGAGCGGTTATCTTCTCGGGATAATAAATTTCCCCTCCCTTCCTTTGCGGCCTCTACCTCCCCGCGTCATTCTGGTTTTTAAATTACACGTTTACTGCGACGCTAATTTATTTAGCGGCGAATCGTAAACGAGCCCGCTAAACGAATCGGAAGACATCGAGAGGAGAACCCAAACGGCGAGTTCGGCAATCGTGAGATTTCTCGGACAGTTCACACGTGTGTTTATTACTAATTAAGCCGCGTTGTAAAAGGATCCCGGCCTATCGCCCGCGTACATCGTCCCCGCTAATCGATACGTCGACTGGCAAATAAACGGTTGAAATTAATTAATTGAAACGTGACTGCATGTGTGTCGCGCGCACGGGGCGTTGCGTTTCGCGATCGAAGCCGCAAGCTCGTGATTAATTATTCAAGCAAAGCGCAGTACAATCCGACGAACTGATGTCCGCGGATTGAAATCAGGATAACAAAGCACATTATTTATTTATTTATTTTTTTTTTTTTATAAATATATCGCGTACCGCTGACGAGTCTTTAGATATACCTGACGCGATGCCGACGCTGGCTGCAGTAGAAGTACTGACGGCAAATCGTTGGATCGTGGTTCATCCTCACATGTCACGTTGCAACACCAACAATCACCCTCTGCGAGCATCTAATAAAACCGATCTTCTTCTTGCGATCTCGCCTCTCCCGTTCTTCGTATTTTATTTTATTTTCTATTTTTTATAAATATGCGGAAAAGGAAACTATTTCGAACAGAGTCCACCCCTTTTTTTTTTTTCTTCTTCTTGTTATCCACTCGCCGATTGCACAATCGTTACGTGAAGTAACCCTGATTTCCAAGGTACCGCAAGCGACCGCTCGATTAATTTTGAGCAACGAGTTCCGCCTCGGAATAATAAAAAAATATATATATATATCACTAATTAATCTCGTTGCCGGACGGTTTATCGCGAGGAATGGGCTTCTCTCCTCGAACGTGACCGAGATGTACGAAATCGTTACGAACTTTACTCCTCGACGTGCTCTCGAATACGAATCCTGACGATAGATTCGTCCTTGGGATAACAATCCGTTAACGATCCCGTTCTTTCTTGAATGTTTCGGTCCAGGAGGTCACCGAACAAAGGCCCCTGCCTTCTGCCTCTCTCCCGCGACGTTATCCTCCTCGCCGTGCGCGTCGATTTTCCTCGTCGACGCCGTTAACGAAGGGAGTCCTCGCGGCTGGTTGCGGCGCGTTCGAGGAAAACCGTGCGAAATACACGCCGCCACGATTCGCCGCTCAAGGTTCCACCGACGGCTGCTTTAACGAGCCGCGAAACAATCGAATTTCGAAACGGTCCGCGTCGTTGTTTCCGCGGCCGCCGGCTTCTTTTCTTCTTCGCCGGCACCCTCTTTTAACGGCGGCGTGTCCGAAGCGTGAAGTCACGCGCGGCTCTTTATTTCGCTCACGCACCGGCGCCGCCCCGCGTCTCCTCTTTTCTCGCGTTGACACACAATCGCGCCGTCGTACACCCGCGAGACACCCGTTACTCTTCGCTGTTCGCCGCGACGAACAATGCGCCGAGGATTACTTAATCCCGGTTTACCGATCTCCGTCCCCGCCGAGAAGATAGACCTGCGGTCTCGGACCGTAATCGCAGGTGATTATCGCGCTAAGTTGACGAGACGCGCACCGTATCTTGGCGCGCCTGCGGAAATATGTCCTTCTGCCTTTCAAACGAGGATCACTTTCAACATTTCTCCTCAAATACCACGCGGATCGAATATAAATCTCGAAATAAGATGCCACGAAGGTTAGCAAAACGCCCGATTGATCTCATCCAAATAATTCAGCCGACGACATGTCGGCAATATTGTTTAGGTTCAAGGTGAAGCCGAGATAAAATAATAATTTCCTGTTAAATAATAGCCTTCAGTTCAAGCTCGGCGTATTAATGCTAATAAAAGGAATATTAATCTCCGGCTTATTTTGTAAATGACGTTCCACCGATATTGCTTGCCAAAACCACCCAGTTACGTAAGACTTCGTCGCCTTGAGGAGACCAGTAAACGAAAACTTAGCTAGCTGGTCAGTTAATTATTATTTTTCTTTTTTTTTTTTTCCTTCTTTCCGTCTTCTCAGTTTCTTCGTTCTTTTTCCTTTCCGTCGAATGCAATGAGGAGAGTTCACCGACGAGTGTTCGCGCTTGCCTTCACTTATAGCCGCCTGGAAAAGTTTCGATCCCGTCGATCTTCCGGCTTCGCTCGCGGTCACTTGGCGAGTCACTTACACGCCGCGCAAACTTTGCCGACGAATCGATACGCGAACGCGTACTATATACACCGCAATGCGGTGACGTCGGACACGTCGAATCGCATAATCGTCCACGACGTGGAGAACAGAAGGCTTTCGAGGCGGCCGAGGATATGCCGCGGCGTTGGAATTCAATTTTTTCGCTCCTCCGGCGGATATATCGTCGGAAACATGCCGAATCAAGCTGCCGATAAACTCCGGATTGCGTACGTTTTTTTTTTTCCTTTTCTTTTTAAACTCTAATCCACGAAAGATACCCGAGCGCCGCTTTGTATCTCAGAAAAATAAAATTCCTGGTGACGCAAACGAGTCATCTGTATCCATATCATTTGGTGGGTGACTAATGGTTTTATTACAGATGCTCTCCGCGGCAAATCGCATGATTTTTGAAAGCCTCCTCTCGCATACCAGCCTATCAAATCTTTTATTATTTACGTAACGTCTTCCCGGCTTCTGATCCGAGATTACTCCGAACGCGGTTCACTTCAATATCCGCGCAGCGCATTATTTACTCCGCTATAAATGAAGAATGTAATAACACGAGAGCTATCTTTAATTACACCTATAGCGCATGACTCTCGGGATTCGTACTTGTCCTCAATTGATGTTTCCGCGTTGATTGCAAACGCTTAATTAACGCAACAATGTTGCTATCATCCTTAATTCGCTGTTATTCAATTCGTCGTCGCGACTCGTCAGTATTTCGAAATGCAGTCACGCATGCGAGGCATCTAACAAGAATTTGCCGGGTCATTCCCGGATTTTCAGCTCGCGCTCGTTCCTTCCTCCAAGTTCTTAAACAATTCCTGGCAAGACGCGGCGGAGTCGGAGGCTAGCTGGCTCCCGTAAGATTCTCACATCGTGATCGGCGAGAAAACCCGATACGCTCCACAACAATCGTAAAAGAAATTTCAAACGAGCACAAGTTCACATTTTCAAGTTCTTTTTATTTTCTTTTTTTCACCGCTGCATCTCGCCGATAAACGACAATGAGAAGCCTGATACGGTTTCGAGCACGCGCGCGAAGGCCCGAGGGTTTTCGTTATCTCTCGATGATTCTCAGGACGCGGACGTGATTTTTATTTCGCGTCCAGATTCGCGTTTACGAGGTAAGCCCGCAGAGTTCTCGTTCCGGGTTGCAACAAACAGAACTGTCAACGACGACGACGTGCCGCTACGCGCGCGTGGCATCGCTTCACTGCGCGCACCGGAACGACGACGGGTCTTCGCCCGCCACGGCTGACCATGTTACGTGCGCGAGCGACGGAGCCTTGAAGATGGTCAGCGTGTTCGTACCCGGCGGGGCGAGCGTGTAACCGCCGCGAAAACTGATACAAACAGGCCGCCTAAACTCCCGTGTGCCGAATAACTGTATCCGGGACAAGTATCTCTGCGCTACACGCACACGCGCGCGCACACGCATGAGGTCGCGCGATCGGGCACGCGATTTACGACAGGTATTAACGACGCGTCCCCGAGAAGAAAGGGCGAAATGACTCGGAAAAACTGGTAATAATTAGCCGACCATCGAGATTCCAATCTTCTATCAAGGTTCGCTCGGATCTTATGGTTCTGAGAGCCAATATGTAACTAGTGATAATGTGTCTGTGGACGCGAATAAATTCTAAGGTCACCCGCCTCTCACTAGTAAATCCACGTGTACGAGGTGTCGATATACAATTCAATAGAGAAGCCATTTTTTTATTTCGGAAAATTACACCAAGTTCTGTTCTTTTATTTATTAAAAAAAAAAAAAAAAAATATATATATATATATTTTTTTTTTTTTTATGTACGAAACATTTGCATATGTAAATGAATTATTCACGTATCGAAACAACAGGGCAGATAACAACCCTTCTATTTGTAATAATCTTATTCGCTACATCTTTCATGGAACGCCTCGAGGACAGCATAAAATATTCAGCAAAGATATAAAAAGAGGGCTTCAAACAATTGTTGGATACACACGTGTAGTCTGATGAATATTCAAAGTTAATTTTCGGAAAAACGAAAGGTTGTACAAAAATATTATTTCACGCTCTCGACTTTTATTTCACGTAATCGTGTATGTATACTTGTACCGCGGTAATATTTCGATGCATCAGCTCGATATTGTTTGACGATTGCTCGATGCGATACAGGACAAGGATGTACGATACATAAAGGAGAAAAGAAAAAAAAAAAAAAAAAGAAATAAACGAGAGAACACGAGACGTGTACACAGAAGAGTGAAAACGGTAGCGAGAGAGCAAAGCGTTGGCGGGAACGGAAGACGCTCGAGCGTAATTTATTCAGAAACGTGATCGAGAGGAGAAATTTTGAGGGTTGATGCCGACACTGCTCCTGAAAGTTTTCTCGAGAGTCACGTTTTGCCGAAGTGTCAATTAATGAAAATTTACGCCCACCTGGAAAATTTGACTTCGAGAAGATGAACGCGACTTCGATGCTCGAGCGGGTACACTCGGATAAAGATTGATAACGTAACTTGGACCGACATTGCGCTTTGATTAAAAAAGAAAAATCTAGCGGCTTACATTTCGCGTTCAATAATAATCGAGTCAAGTTACATCGAAGCTGTGCTGGTTTTCTTAGAAAAAAATAATTAAAATCTTAATATTAATTAATTGTGATCATCGTTGTAATTAATATATTTGTAACTGTTAATTGTAATAATTAAAATTTACTCGTAACTCTCTGCCTTTTTAGGGAGGCAGATTCGCCGACGATTGCCGTGACGTAAGAGAGAAACGTCGGCATTGAACAAATATTTCAACAAGAGCAATCGAAATTCGGCCGTGTCTGAAGGGCTCAGAGCCTGATATGATAAAGAGCGAGGAATCGCGGGTTCTCCAAAGACGCCGTTTCGAGCGCCGGTCTCGTTGAAATTTATGTAAATACTTAAAGGCAAATACCCCACCGATATGTCTCGCGGCTCCGCCGTTTTTCTCTTTCTCGCAACGTCGATTGCGACACGTCGGCGCAGCTGCGGCTGCAGCTACGGTATCAGGGTACCAGCTAAGTAAGAAGCGACCGTGTAAGATGCACCGCGATGTGAGAACGCATACGCGGCAATTTCTCGCTAAACGTCACGTTCGACAATGCGTAAACATTGTTGCAAAATATAATAAAAAAAAATAAAAATAATAATAAATATAAAAAGAAACAAAAAGCGTATAAAACCATGTTACGAATACGCTTTCGGACAGCTGCGACGATCTGCATACCTGACTGAAATTATGTCGTTTACGTAAAAAATTAATACTATAAATTATTCATGTATTACTATTTTTTTTATTTTATTTTTTTTTTTTTCTTTCCAAGAAATAATCGCCCGATCGCTTATTGATAATCGAACCGATCGGTATTGCGGTCGCGCCGCGTTTTCAAGGTCCCGAACGTTATACCGAAATGCACAGGCGATCGATCGGTGACCGTTGCATAAGTGATTATCAATTTTTCCGCCGAGTGCAACGCGCCGTGTAACCGGTTGGACGAGGTGCAGCTGCGCACCGGGGCCTGCATTATCGGACGCTCGTCGTCCTCGTCGTCGTCAATGTTACGTGAATGGCGAGTGGCTGGAAAATGCACGCGAATCGCAAGTGTTGGAGGGCCCGGTAACGACGGCGGTCGTCGGGACAACGGGCGAGAGATCCACGGAGATTGTATTCCTCGCGAAATCGCTCGCTGAATGACTACGGCGGGATAACGAAGTATCAACAGTAACGGGTCGACGAGTCCGTTATAAACTAACAGTTGGCAAGCAGAACAGACTAGAAATGTCGGTTTATGCTTCGGCTTTGTCGGAGCCACGCTTACTTCCTGGCATTTATTTTCGCGAATCGGCGACGCGCTTAAACCTCTCTTCTCGGGATAAAACGGAATTTCAATAACACGACTGTAATACGGTTAAAACGCGCGGCCTTTCATCCTGGGGAGTTACATCTCGTCGTTCATTTTTATTTTCCGCGGAAATAACTTTTGCGCCGCCGCGGGAAAAGGGCAGCTCGCGAAACGTCTGCGATAAATTCTTACGGTTTTAATTATTAATCCTGCGACACTTGCTCGAAATTACTTTTCTCTTAATATGTATTGCAGTTGTCTTTTCAATTACGATTACAGAAATTACAAAGAGCGCCTCGCGCGCGTTATTTACTCTCATTTTTTTTTTTTACTTTTTTTTTTCAACGTAAAAATGACATTATTTTACATTTAATAATTTTCAACAATAAACTTTGGATGTATATATTTTATTTGATAAGTTGATGTTCTTGCCTCGTTATGTTTTAACTCGCGACGTTAACCGCGACGTAATTTTCTTGTGGTAATACATAGTAAAGTATGACGTGCACCGTAAATGAATTTGGATAAGTTTATCGAATATGTTAACGAACTATCTGATGAGAAATTTATTGAATTTCTCCCAGCGGCACTGGAAGTTTCGTAACGCCCGCAGGTAATTAGTTGATCCGGCTAACTTGCCGTAGAATAATTGGCGTAAAACTTTAAGTTTTCGCAGCCGCGGTGCACCCGATGAAAAATACATCCACCAACACAGAGCCTCGCTCGGATAATTAAAAAAAATTAAATTTCACAAAGAATTTAATTATTTAATTGATTTTTCAATTAATCGTTTTAATTACGTTTAATCAAAGCACGGAGCACGAGTGAATTATTTTCGGTATTTTTTCGCATGTTTAATCGTTCATTCGCTCACGCAACACGCGAAAAATGATGCACTGGAGTAGAATCGTAAATTTACAATGAAAGGCAGATATGGCGTTCGCTTTGGCGGCAAGTGTGCGTAAGCCGCCGTCGCCGCGGAAAACGCCATATCTGCCTCCGAGTGTACGCGCGATGTCTATGCAGCGGGAAATTAAAGTGTGGAAACGTGACACCGCGTACCTCGCGTCGGTCGAATCCCGATCTTTTGTTTTGTAAGTGAAGATAGAAATATGCGAACGAAAGCGCTGTCATTCATTCTCGACGAAGCGGCCGGGTCGGCGGATTGCGTGTGCAGTGCGCGCTTTCGACCTCGATGATGCAACGTTCCCAAATAAACAAAGAGGCGTGCACGAACATCATCTTACTCTTGTTATGAATATTGCGTAATCGGAAGCATTGTCGCAACGCCTTGATCGCCGTGCGTTTCGCGGATACGCCACGCTGAAAGTCGGCGAGAGAGCCAAGTGCGGCGCGCGCGGAGTCACGCAATGAAAAAAAAAGTTTATTAAAAAAGTTAATTACCTGCAGATCGCCGAAGTCCCGTTACAGCGCGTCGTTTTATTTCTGGGTATAAAATATAATTTTGTTGTCGAAAATTCCAATCGTGGAGAGCAGTTTAAAAAAAGAAAAAAAAAGAAAAAAAAAAAAAGAGAAAAAAAAAATCCACAACACGTTCTTTTTTTTTCCTTCCTACATAGTTACGAAGTGAAACAAGTGCAAAGTGAATGTATCGAACGAGCCGACAGTTAGAAGCGTGTATTACACATTTTCGCACCTCTCGGGAGTTCCGCAGAAGTCGCGAATGTAAAAAAAAAAAACAATTTCTTTTTTTAATCTTGAGCGACGCGCGATCAAGAAGCTGCGAGACACGGCGGTTTAAGGGAACGTAATCGACGCGCCTGATTTGATTCGCTAAATCACGCGTATCTCGTATCCTTGGCGAGGCGCTCCTACGGTTTTAACGGTATTCTCACGATTGCATCCTGCAGCTACGCCTAATAGGATTTGCGCGCGCGGAAATCACGATCGCGCGCCGGCTGCCTGCCCTAGAAATTGCCGTTTTAATTCACCGTCGACAAACTGTTTAAGCGAACGGGATCGGCTCGATCGACTTTTCCGTATACGGTCGATTATCGGTGACGGTCGCGTGAAAAAGTACACGTTACAACGCCGTCAGTCACGTTCGGCCTACAACGCGGGGCTATATTATTTAATTTCTATAATTATTCAATCGCGCGGCAAAGCTGCAGATTATTAGACGAAACTGGCGCGGTTTTGAATTCCACCAAGTACGTGCCGGCATATGCATAAACCAAACACAGGCAACGCGAAGCGCCCGTAATTAAACGCCCACGTTCATGAATTCGTGCACTTAGAGCCCGCGCCATTAAATCGCGTCAATAATTTACTTCCCGCGTGATCACGCACGCAGCGCGCGGCGCGATGGAAATGGTTATATTCCCCGAGATAAAATTACGGCGAGTGAAATAACGTCGGGAAAAGAAGCGCTTATCTCACGCTTATCGTAATAAATAATAAAACTAAATTGAGTATTGGCAAAGTCGAGAAGTGGCGTTGGCGGCGCGTGAAATAAAATGCCGATCCAATAATAGCTGCGAAAGCATCGGATCCTCTCGATGCTCCGGAGCGAGGCGTTCGTGCGAGATAATCCCGTCGCCGAAAAGTCTCTCCTTTTTCTCCCCCGTCTGCGTGCCGGAGAGCTCGAGCTAAGTTTCGCTCGTCTTGTACGCAACGCAGGTACGTCGCGGTTCCGCGAGGGCATGGTTAAGATCGTGCGTAGGAAGACGAACCGGAGCCACGCACTCTGACCACCGGGGCGAGGACACAGGGGAAGAGAGAAAGACGGGGACGAAGCCTGGAGAAATGCACGCGCCTATACGCCCCGGCGACGCACTTATTATGCAGATTATTCGCGGGTGTAAGAGCCGGCTTGCGATGCCGAGTTTCACCCGGCGGTGAAGCAAGCTAACGGACGAGTCCCCTCCGATCCCGCGAAAAATATCCGGCGATTTTCGTATCCGCGAGCCGCGGCGATTCCTTCGCTTTCCCCGCGCCTACCTGATAACGCCATTCCCGCCGAACGCGAAAACGCTGTTAAAACGACACCGCGTTACACGCCCCGCGGCGCGCGAGAGTTAAAAGGCACCCGGGCGAAAACGCAATCGACGGGATCGAGAGCGATTTCTGACGCGCGAAATGCTTTTGGAGTTTTTCTCGCTAAATCGGCCGTTAAAAAAAGAAATTAAATAAATTTTTTAATACGGGAAGACTAATACGGTACATGTCGCTGTGCGCTATCACGATTAGAAAAATTGTAGTACACGCCGATTTATCCTCTGGAAAAGGCTCCGTGACACAACGCGATTAAGATTCTCGAGGCATCCTTGCGGAAACAAAGAGGCGCGAAGGCGGATTTAAGCCTGCGTGACTCCGTGCCGCGACACGAATAAGACTTCCTTCTTTGTCAAATAACGACGCAAATGTTAATAAAAAAAAAATAAAAATTATTCCAAGCGTCAACGTGTTACTAAAATTAACCCCACTCGCAATTAATGTATATACAAAATTCTATAACAAACGTAACTATTAATTAAAAAATATTAAAATACGCAGACTCAAGGAAACGCTGAATGTTTTCGGGACATGAAGCTAACGAGCGATTGATATCTAATCGACGTTATACCGCAATGTATCCAGTTAGATTCTCGGCAATTGTATTTAATATTCGACATTGACTCGACATTAATATTCGGAATTTTTTTTTTAACACCGCGTCAAACCGCGTAGGGGTGAGATATGTACGTAAACAAAGCTCGCGGTCGGCCGGCGTACGTGATTCGTGCTACTTTGACGTCAATACATACTTTAAAAACCTCCGGCAGTCGAGCCACGCAGGACGTACGCAGGTAGCGGAGCCGCCGATACGTGCCGAATAGTTACATATTTGATGACGAATATAACCCAACGTGACAACGACCCGATGAATGAAACGAACGCTCCGCGTCTCTTTTAAATAGAAAACAGTGCGAACTCCCCGGGACGAAGGTGTGAGATACGTATCCAATTTGCGTTAGGCGTGAATTCGCGATTTTACACAAGCCCGCGAAGACCACGGCTGAATGACTCACGCCGAATTTCAAGATTGTCTACGTCCGAAAAAGGAAATCGACGAGACTCGGCCGCTTCCCTGTAACTGCACGATCCCACCTGACGTTAAAGGAAACGTTCGGTACGACCGTCACGTGAAACAGGAAGAAAAAAAAAAGAAACAGAACGACCTCGGCCTAGCATTTTTGCAGAAATGGAAAGAATTCCGAGCAGAAAATGATCAAAAGCGACCCGATGGAAAAGTTAAACAAAGAACGGTGCAACGGAGACACCATTGTTTACATCATTTTGCTACCGTGTTCTTATCATTTTCCAGAATATGATCGCGCGCACGCACGCCGGTAATTATAAGGCTACCTCGAGGGGAAGAATGCGAAGGAATCGAGATAATAATGTGTGCTTTCCATTGTCCTGCATAAAGGTACTCGTATAAAACTTTACCGTTACAGAAAAGATCCGCGCGGGCAAGGATGCGAGCATACGGCTGTTAAATTATTTAGCGATAGTCTTGAAAAAGGGGAAAGGGGGGAGGGGAGGGGGGAAAAAAAAAGTTAATTGCCCGGAGATAAAGAGCATACGCCGTTTTCATAACGACGGGGCGTGTGGGGCGCGCGATAATGCACGACGGCGGTTTTTTTTTTTTTCTCTCTTTTCTTTTCTTTTTCTTTTTTGCAGCGGCGAAAGGAGCGTGTCTTTCAAAGCGTACGATTTTATCTGGGAGAAGACCGGGCGTTTCTAAAACCATGAAAAGTAACCGCTTAGCTTCTTCGGTCACGCTCTAATTAATCGTTTACTACGGCCACGCTTTATTCTTCCGAATTGCGAGCCGTCTAATACTTATCGCTCGGTCGCGGCGAAGGTGCGGATTAACGTTTGGCGCTAGGCTGCGGCGCGCGAAAGCCTGAAAGAAGTGATCGCACGGCCGAGCGACGGCTGTTATCGCTTTTTAAATGGCCCATTTGGGCGCACCTATGACGAACGAGCGTTTCTAGGCGCCGGATGTAAGAGAGCGCCTCTCTGGGAAACAGATACTCGATGAAACGTTGGAATCGACACTCGAGCGCGGTTGAGACCATCCGCGCGTCGATTTATCGATGATCAAGCATAGAGAAAGCGACAATTATCTCATTCTCGTTAATCGCCTACGTCGATCACTGCGTGACTTAATTGGCGTCACGGGCAGAGCCGCGTATAATACGTTTGATCTTGTAACGCGAAAGCCCGATATCGAGCTCGGTGGGCGAGTTTCGCGTGGACGTCTCCTCGCGAGATGTATTTATGTACGTCGGGCCCCGCGGACGTGCGTTCAACTCACCTAACCGGTACATTCCCGACCGGCGATTCCGCCAGACAGGCTCGGTAAACGCATTTATGAGTTTGCACGTTCCCATAGTAACGCGAAAACGTCGCAAAGAGAGGCTCGGCTTCGAGCCGGCGCGCATTCGCCGTCGGACTTGGGTAATTGGTTCGAAACAATCGTTGACTTCTGACCGGCTGTACGACGAGAGTATACATCGCTCGCTAACTCACGTTTCAAACCCGCTAGCGTGCCGATAGCCTTTCGCGTGAGCGACTGGGAAATTGGCAGTGGGAGCCTAAACTCGATTCATAAATCACGATGGGATGAAAATTCGAGGGAGAAGTCATGCCGCGATTTCGCGTGAAATTTTTATTTTTTACTTTTCATGTTCAAAACGCCATTGAAATGAATTGAAATTTTGTTAAAATACACGCGCGCGGATTTATCGAAGGATTTAACGAGGCTGAGTAACTTCGCAGAAGAATCAGTGGAGCGCGCTAATGAAATCGCACGACACTGTCTTTATGGGATTAGATCCTTGCGGCGAAACGCGCGGAAACACGGAAACCTCGACGGTATCCGAAACAACACGTCGGCCTCGAAATCTCCCATTGTCGGAGAGCGCTGCGTCTAACAAATCTCCCCGCGTCTAGTCCCGTACATATATGACGGACGAGAATCGTAAGCCGCGAATCGAATGCGCGCTTAAAAGGCTATTCAAGCGCGATGAGTCGCTGGGCGAACGATAGAATAGAACGCACAATTCGCAATTCTCTATCGACCACATCGCTTCTAGCGCTTTGCGGTTCTTTTTCCGTTACTCGGTTGCAACGAGAGCTCGGCAAAAACTAACGAGGACTCGACATGAGAACGGGGCCCGGGGTCTGACGCAATAATAAGCCCGGGATAAATGACATTTTTTTTTATTCTTCTTCTTTTACGGGCACTATTCTTCCTTCGTGGTAAATCGCGCGGTGGTTCAAAGCGACCGAAAAGCGTGCCATTGATCATTGAACTGGCGTCGGTGAAAATTGAAAACTCCGACTGTACAGCGCCGACGACTCTTGCGAAGTGAAATCCGATTGGGATCGAGAGGAAGGAAAAAGGAAGAAAAAAGAAGAAAAAAAAAAAAAAGAGAAAGAAAAAAAAATTTGAAAAATACCCAGGGAAAGTTTCTGGAAGAAGGACAGGTGAGATTACAGCGCGATGGAGAACCGGTTGTCCGCCTACTGTCAGGCTGGCTATCAGAGCGATTCACTTTTTCACGTTCCACACGGTTCGCCTATCTTCACCCTCGAAAGAGCAAAGGTACTCAAGTTCGGAAGTCCGCGAATAGGGAAAGTTTTGCGGAAATGAAAAATCCCTCGGGCGTAAAATCGCGCATTACCAGGTGGGTTGATTGCGAAAAACGCGGCTTGCGCGGAATAAATAAGCTTGCAAACCTCGTAAAGTTATTTATACGCTGCCTCGTGCACGTGTGCGCCAAACGTTTCGTTATCTTAAGAATTTGCGTAATGAGAACCTCTTAAGTAATTTTCCTAAGTAATTATGCACGTTTAAATTCTCCGATAGGCAATCGTAAAGCGTGCAGCGCACGGGCGACAGATTATTGAACGTCGAGTCCCCGAATGACACGCTCCCGTTAAAATAACGACACTTGGACCGCTCGCGAAGGCCGATGTTTCCGTTTTGTGACAAACGTGACATCTGGACGCGTGTTCATTCAAGAAATTATCTGTTCCCGTGGCAGATGATGAATGCAAAATACACCGGATATTTCTCGCGAAGTACGATCGAACGTGCTTATACAGACGTTGAAAAATTGCGAGATCGTTAGATACGTCGTCATCGTGTGCTTCGTCTAGCACACTCGAGAGAAAGGAGGGTCTGTATTTGATAATAATTATCCAGCTTTAGTTAATGTTTCTCACAACCAACAAAAAAAAAAAAAAAAAAAAAAAAAATTGTCTCGGTAACTTCAACTATTTCGTTCGATACAATCTCAAAATAATTCACGGAGTGACAAAAGATGATTTATAGTACCGAACAGTCGCGTTGTAATACGAAGACCTTTTTCATGGACTATCGACCTAAATTGTCGACTCGGTGACGAAGGAAAAACGTGAGTCAGCAAGGAGGATCACGTGTGCTCGGATTCGTCATTACAACTACCTACTTTTTTTTTTCTTTTTTTCTACGGGGACTTTGCACGAAGGAACGGCAGCCATTGGCGGCTTTACCTAAGAAATAATCAATAAGTACAAAGGCATTGTAGGTGCATGCAGGTATACCGACCCTAATATCACCATTAGCCTTTTTGCGGGATGGTTGCCATGGAATTATTATTGAAACCACGTGTATGCACGATGGTCCCAGCGAATACTTACTCGGTACACATAACACGTTTTAATCGCCGGCGAAGCGATATAAACGTTATTATTATAAATAATATAAATATATATAACTCGCAGCGGCAAAATAAAGTTCACGACCGTTGAACGCGCCGACGTGGAGGGTAAGTAACACTTTTCGGGAAACAAAGGATCGTCTCTCCGCGAAAGAAAGTGGCTGAACTGGACCGTATAACGAGATGAGAGATTTGCGCTGCGAACAACGATCAAAAATGCACTGAAAGAGACGTGAGAAGTGGAAGTAAAATAAAAGTTCCTTTCCGTTCGGATAGAATCTGCCCACGCACGCAGACAACGAGCAACTATTTTGGGTCACTGCGAGTCTATTTGTTTCCCGTATACCTTTTCTCTTTCGTCAGTTTACCTGAAAGCTAGCTATTCCAAATTCGAAATATTTCGATAAAATAGATTTCTGCATCGACAGCCATGAATAACAAAAATATTTTCCCTTTTTTAAAAATTTTTTTTTTCCCCACCCACCAATAGCAAGAATATTTATCTCCTTTTTTATAATTAAAAAGTAAATTAATTTTTATTAAGCGCGAATTAATAATCATCAGCTGATGAGTTGACTTCGTCTTAATTTTCTTTTTTCTCTTTTATAAATTGAGCAAGGTTGAAAAAGAATCCGGATAAAAGTTCAACGTTTTGAAGGATGCGTCTTGACATAAAACAAATACACAAATCAAGATTAGCGAGCTGGATTATAAAGGTGAGTCACGTTTGAATTTATAATCTTATCTGCATATGCACTAAAGGCGAGGTGCCGCCGTTTGCGTTGACACGACACACGACCTCTCGCGCCAAGATCAATAGAACTACCAAGAAGAAACGACGGTAAAAGCAAGTATGCACTAAGAATTAAGTGCAACGACCGAACGTGACGTCTATCTCGCCGGCGTAACCTGGGGTTCGTTCTCAGGGAACGCCGAGAGGACGCCTGATGAATTATTCCACTCTAAATAAAGTCTATTCAGATTCGAGATTCATTTCGGTAGGCCGTTCGAGAGATTATTATTTTGTCCCCGTCGAGGCACGAGAGAGAGAAAATAAAAAATAAGCCCCGCGACTCGAGAGACTTTCAAGGGACGTTCAAACGCGAGGAGGAGAACAAAGTCACGGCGCTCGTTTCTCTCACTTTGAAGTGAACTCATCCCGACGATTATAGAACACCAATGCGATATCCTCACGGCTGCGATGTCGGTATACCGTTAACGGTAACTTACGCGAGACGGCACACCGTTGTCGACCCGGTACTCCCGCAGCAACCGACTAACCCAAATACAACGAGCCATTGTCGAGGAAAAATCCGTGCGATTATGAATGAACGCGACGCTAGCACGTGTAATTGTATCGCGATGCAGATTTCTCATTAATGGTCTTCCCGTATCGCGCGACGATCTCGAATTCTCGCGAGCGAGCACACCCCGCCGGTCTCTCACTCCTTTCTTTGTCTCTGACGCAACGGAGAAAATATCGAGCATTTCTGAAATTTTCCGACGTGAAACGTTTTTCAGAGAAACGGCAGAGTACCTTCAAACATGTCAAGTATTCGACGGCGATTCGCTCGAAAAGCCGAGTTTTTATTTTATCGAAAGCGAACGGTATTCGATTTGCAGCACAAAAAAAAACAAAAAAAAATAGTTTCGACGCATCGCGGATATTTGCCTCAGAGTTACAAAAATGCGAATAAATTGGAACCCGTTGTTTCTCGCATTATTTCAACCGGGTTTTCGTAGAATCGTGCCCTCGAGAAATTTCTCGCGTCAAATAAGAATCAACGTGGATATCACCAACGTGCATTTCTCGACCGTTCCGTCACGCCACGATCGGACTTATTACTTCCCCCTATCCTCCCCCCCTTCCTCCGAGAATATAAGACGAATTAAATTGCAGAAACGTGACGGGCGCGGGGAATAATCGAGGCACGTTTTTAATTGCATCGAAATTGTTAATGAGATGGGGGCAATTCACGATCGGCGATTATCGTCCGAAGGGAACGGCCGATTTTCTTGGGGGCCTTCCGCTCTCGGGCGAGGAGAGCTCGATACCGAGGATAATCGCGGCTTCCATGAACGCAGAAACGGCCCGGCACGGTTCATTGGCAGGAGAAGCCGTTTTATGGACTTCACGGGAACTCGAACCGATCGAAATCACCGCCGTTCATTGCGCCCGTCCGCCTCAGGTGAGGAGTCACGCGCTTCGCAGATGGTCATCGATCCTGTTAATCCTGTTTGATACGTGAACGCAGTTCTCGCACGTGCCCTATCTTGCTAAATCATCGATTTCGACAGGTCCATAATAAAAAAAAAATATTAAAAAAAACTCCCGTTTTAAACCGCCTTACACTAACAAAAAAAAAATTTGTTAAACTAAACCTTTCAACTAAACTCAGATTTAATTTTTCTTTTTCTTCAGCTTACGTTAAACTTGATATCCTGCTAGCGCGCTTTCTTCTTTAATTCTCTTTGCTTACGAACGCTTCCGAGTAAATATCTCGCATTCGCTTCCTGATTATTAACAAACGGGCCCGATAATAAACGAATACACACAGCGCAGAGAACAATGAAACTTATGAAGCTCGTTTTACATTGTCATGCTATAAGCGCGGAAAAACTTAAGCGAAGTCGTTAGAGCTTACTTCCGTCGCCGTCGACAAATTTTGTTTGCAGCTCGCTCGGGAGAGCGCAAATTGCGCAACAGGTTACACGGTTCATCGACGGCGAAACAATCTGAACGTTCGAGATCGTCGAACCCTCTGAAGTGTCTCGATGAAGTTCTTCGGCTCCCGCAAGACTCTCGCTATAACGAATTGAATCCGGATTGATCGATTAGCCGATTCGTATTGTCGCTGGCACATTATCCGCGTTTGATCGCCTCGAGTTTGGCTCGGGCGCAAGATGCGATTCAAGGAGAATCGTTTCTTCACCGAGAGCGCATTGTGCTCGCGCTTGAAACAATGAATTTACATCACGCGAACGTCGAGCCTGCTCGCGAGCACGAGAGTATCTCGTCATTATCATCGTCGGAGAACAGTTCCATCCAACGGAGATACTTCCATATAAAGCGAGATATGACATTAACCGAAAGCACTCTGGAGATTAATGGCGCTACATCTCTCGTGATTATTTGCTATTTCATCTCGGCACGATAAATTACGTATCGCACGTAGACTAAGTTTGATATCTCGCGATTCAAGTCGCTGGCTGAGTGTCGGTTATGAATAAATGAAAGATACTTATCGGTTTAGTATTCGAACGTGAATAGGATTCGTTAAACTCGCCGCTTAAAGAGAAAAGAAAAAAAAAAAAGAAAAGAAAAGGAATAAAAAAAAAAAAAAGAAAAGAAGCGCCAAGCGTAATTTATAGTCACCCTCGGGCAACTGATAAATTTATTATCAAATTGCACGCCGAGTTACCGGTATGACTTAATTTCCGGAGCAATTAAAATGTTCACCGTTAATAATGTTTTAACAAAGAATTTATTGATTATCATATGCGTTTGAAAATCTCTGCATAAAAAAAAAAAGAGATGGAAAAAAAGGGAAAAAAGAGAAAAAGAGAGAGAGACAAAAAAAAATCAGAAACAAATAGACGTTCCGATATCTTCCAGATAAACAAATTCTCCATTCGAGATGCGACACACAACCGACCGACGTGTGTCAAAGACCGTTAGATGAAAAGCTGAATAAAACGAGCGACATAAAGTTTCGAATCACTCCGTGTCTCTTGTATAAATTTTCGCACGTGCTTTCGATATTTATAAGTGCGCGCGCGCATGTGTGTGTGTGTTTTTTTTTTATTATTTATTAACAAATTAAATTTCTATTAGGATTTTTCTGTGCAGCTCGCGTCGACTTCTCGTTTCATTTCTCTTCATCGATTTTACGTTTCGTTGTGCGGCAGATCGACCTGCTCTCGCGTGCGGGGGAAGGTTGAAACTTTTATAACGTTCAACGTACAAACAAACAGCGAGACGTGTACCGTCCTTCGCGAGTCGTCGATACGTCCAGTTTCTGACGTTCGTTGCCAATCAATTGCGTACAAAAAGCGTGCTAGGATTACTAATTCCCCGAGACGAAGTCGATTGGAAGCCGTGCCTGGCGCGATCGGAGAAACCCTCGTTACGTGAGAAAACAATTTTCTTTGATTTCTTAACCCGGGACGACATCGCGAAGCGTTGTTAAACCGATTGCGTAAACGGGAATGCCGAAACCCGAGCATCGTCGAGCTTGGACGGGCATCGATAAGAGTAACAACCGAGGTCTTTAACGTTTTTCTCGTGTCCGACGGGAGGATAACGCGACGAGAGATCCGGCCTGTTGAGAAAGAAGACAAAAGAACGACCTCTTGAGAAACTCAGCGGACCATAAAGGTCGAATGTTTTTTTTCTTCCGCGCTTCAAAAAAGATCTTCGAGCCCCGTCGGCTATATATTTTTTATTCGGTCGCGTAAACCATAGCCGACAACTCCGCCGTCGCCGTCCTTGTTCGTTTTCTCCGGATGTTGCACATCCAACGTGACAAAGAATATTCGAATCACGAAGACGCCTTATCCCGTCTTACGCCAGGTTTCCCGTTCGCATCGATATCTATCTAACGAACGACCGCAATTCTTCACGCCGCGAATTAAGAGCCTAACGAAAATGATTTTCTCTCGTTCCCATTCAAAGACGTTATGAAATTGCGTGCTTACCTCCTCGAAGCGACGCGCTGCGGGCTCGTCACCGTGCTGGAGGGCGTGCTGCTGGAACCGCCGCCGAAGGAGCTGGAGCAGGTCGTGTTCCCGGACGCAGTCGTGTCGCTGGCCGTGGTCGTGGATCCCAGGCTGCCTTGCCTCGAGGACACTTCGCGGTTACGCGCACCCCGCGACCTTCCGGTGACCTGCCGGCCGGCGCGACGCGGCGTCGTCGCGCCGGCGGCCGCGTTCCTCGCGGGCGCGCTCGACGGTCGCAGCAGCGTGCCGGAAGTGCCGCTGCCGTTGGTTTGCGCGGCGAGGATCTCCGGCGCGATCAGCGCGATGTCCGGGAGCGAATTCGGCGCCGACACCACCGCGGCGCGTCGATTCGCCGATTCGCCGTTGGCGGGACGTTGCGTACCGTCGGGCAGCCGCAAATGACGCAGCCGTCGCATGGACGCGCGCATCCACGAATTCGCGGCGACGACGACGGACCCGGCCGCGGACGCGCCGGTTATCGTTGCCCCGGCGTCGCGATTATCACGATCGGCCACCTCGTTCGTGGCGTTGCAGCACCGCGCGGCCTCGTCGTCGTCATCCTCGCCGTCGTTCCCGTTTTCGCTGCCGCCGCGTGCCCGCCGGTGCCGTCCGCCGCCGCTCCGACGATTGTTGTTGCTGCCAGTTTGACGATCGAGAAGGAGCGCGCCGCCGGAAGAGGACCACCGCGAACCGCCACCCGCTAGGGACTTTGCCGCCGCTGTGACGGACATCGCGACACTGCGGCCCGCCGCCGTCTCGCGAGGCTCGCAGGCGCGCCTGCGTCCCGCGCTGCCGCTTTTGGAGGGGATACCGCGTTCCCTCCATTCTTGTTCTCCGGCAACCGCGAGCGATTCCGCGGCCCGCAGGTAATCGACTTCCTCGACCCAAGACCAATCCACCTCGGAGCCTTCCGAACAGACATCCTCGGCCGCACCGGTCGCCGATTCCGCTTCCGGTGGCTGTCTGAAAAGCACACAAATACGGGCTTTATCATTTTCGGTTGAGTTGACTTAAGCGGGTTCGCTATCGCCGTTTCGTCCTCGGACGAATTGACCTAAATGTTGGCGAAATACTTTTCTTCTTTATGCGCCGATACTTAGAAAATAAATAGCGACAGAGTTAAAAGAATAATCGCAGTAATTGATGAGTACCTATGTGTTATAATACCGGCGGGAAGTATAAATTAATTAGGTTTGGAATTGTAGAAACTTTATCGTTAAATATCAATGTAATAAATTCAATATGTACCATATACATGTATATAGTATTTGAACGAACTTGTATTTTTCACGTAGAAGCAACAGGTATCCCTATCCTCGCCCCTTTCCCTGAACTTGAAAAATGCCCATCAAAGAGAAGCGCGGAGGTTAACGGACTCCTCTCCGCCCTCCTCGGATTTTGTCTTTCTTCTTTGCCGCGGAACGAGATGGAAAGTCGCGATATAACTTGGAACGCAGGAGGGCAGCGTACGAGAAGAAGATATCACCTCCGAAAGCCGCCGGAGCGGAAGCTCCTCGTTGGCAGCGGGCACGTGCCGCTTCGCGGAGTCGAAAACCGTCACGGAAGGATGAACGAAGGAAAGAAAAGTGTCGCCTCGACCAAGTCGAGGCTTTTGCCACGGCTATGTGAACACGACCCCCGTCCGTGTAACGCGCCCACCGCGCGACTTCCGGTGTAAACGCGGGCGAATACCTGACGCGCCCAGGATGCGACTCCTCGACGATCCCCGTGGGCCTTCCCGGCAGCGCACCCCACATCCGTCTCGACCACCGGAACGGCAAGAAGGATAACAGGATACCGGCACGTACCCCGCACGCGTGTGGGAGCGCGGAGCCCCAAGTCGTATCCGCCCGCGTCTAGCTCTACGTCGGCGAGGAACGTTCGCGCGATTACGAATTGTGGGATAATCGCAGGAATGCGGGTGGAAGCTCGGTAATTTCTCGCCCGCGAAGAGCACACCGGGCTGTTTCTGTTTCTCGCAGGTGTGCGTTGAAGAGAGGAGGAGAAAGAGGTGGAGGCTGGTGGTTAAAGTGATTACGGCGGATGATTCGAGGTCCGCCGAAAGAGGAAAATGGTGAGAAAGTATCACTGCCGTGTACGTTTCGTGGATATTACACTTGCGGATCTTTTGTGAAATAAATTTTTTTTAATTTTTTTCTTTCTTTTTTTTTTTGAGGGGAAAAAAAATTGAGGAAAAATAAATAGTCACGAATAGACCCGTGTTTGTTTCTTTGGTAGGTATAGAATTCGTTCTCTCTGTTGAAGTAGAAACGTTCGGCCGTTCACCGTAATCGTCATGTTTGCTCTGTACCTTTCTTTCTCCTTTGCTTTATTCTCACGTTTAACCCGGTCGGGTATGACGCTATGCTAAAGGCACGTAGTGATTCAGAATCTTCACGGTAGTAAGATTTTCATGCTTGGATTCAACAGTTTATCTGGCGGTGTTACGCATTCAGTAATTTACCGTAGAACTTTAATAATTTCTAATATCCCAGAATTCTCCGGAACTGCCGAAGAGAGAATGCGAGTTTAAATTAATATTTACGAGATAAGGGTTGAAATGCGGACTTGTGACTTCATATTTTAACGTCTCTAAAAAAATTCTATAAGCAATTTGCGAAAGAGTTGAATTAAACCGTGCGACTTTTTTTTATTTTATTAACCTCGCGCGTTCGTTTGAAATATTTTCGATCGAGAATCAAACTTTTTTTTCTTTTTTCCTATTTGAAAAACACCTCGCATCACAAAAGTGCAGCGAGGCATTCAGGGATTTCGTCACAAGGCAGTGCACATAACTGCGACGCGGCTTTCCGGATGCGTAATGTCCGACCGACATGGCACGGCTCTCACCTTATTGTACGCGAGTCGCGCGTGGGAAGTGTTTCGTCGATACAACAACTGAAATTTGTTGTTAAAATCCCGACGGGAAAGCGAGAGAGGTGGAGCCCGTTGCGTTCGTGCGCCCGATGACCCGATTGCTTTCGCAGTGCCCGTGGCGAAATCATCGCGTATCAATTCGCGGGCCGACTTTCTAAAACGCGGTCGTGCCCTTTCCCAGCTAGGTGTCTATCGATAACGATATCACCTGCGCCCAACTCTCCGACGGCCTGGAAACATTTTCCGACGGGCACTTGCGTTATTTTTATTTTTCGCAAAACAATCGCCGCCGGTATATAGCTTCGTATCGGAAAGCCGATTTCAAAATCTATCGAACGGGCAAATTAAATATCGACGTCAAAATACGAGATATGGAATATTAACTTTAAAAGTTAAACTGAATTAATTTATAATATACTATCCTATAGAACAACTAGAGCTAGACCTAAACCGATATAAAAGTCCCTCGCATTGTAAGATACGTTGTTCGTCATTTCGGTGACAGAACCCACGTTTCACTTCATCAAATTGGTATAATCTGTTCGATTTAAATCTTCCAAGTTTTGTTTATTATTCGCGGTAACACGTAAGAATGAGCGGCGTACGTGCCGCGTGCGAGCTAGTTTCCCCACTACCCCCACTCACGGTTTGTCCTTCTCCAGCGGTCGAACAAAACGTACTGTACGCAGCACGTGCTCCGTACGTATTAAAGATCTATGTACGTACAATCGACGGGCGAGGGGCACATAATCTGACGTAAATTCCTTCCTGGATTAATTGTACGTACCGGCGACAACGTAATGTTGTAATTACTCGTAGCGCAACACGTTTAATTATCGTTATTTTGCTAATCAAATTTAACTTTTGTTTCAGATAAAAATTCAGAGGAAGACCTTCGTCGAAGGAGCCTGACATTCTCGTTAAAGTGACCAGTGCTGAGAGGAGGAGGAGGCCTAGGAAAGGCATTCTGCATCGGCGGAGCAACTTTTAGGTAAAGCATGAATTTTTTAAATAAAATATTAAAAAAAAAACTTTTACCCTTTTTTTTTATTAATTTTATCAACTAATATACTGGCGTGTCTACATTAATATTTTGCATTTTATGTTACAGTCACCGGCAGAATTCTACAACTCCGCTGAAGCTCATGCAGATTGGTGAGTCGCATGATTTTTTTTTTTACATAGTTTGTAATTGAGATCTCTTAAAAAACAACGCGCGCATGGATTATTCGAATATTTTAAAAAATACATGACTGTCCACTGGGCTGAATTTTCGAGTGACTCGCCAAAGAAAAATTAAACGCGGCGTCCTCGCATACCGTCAAATTTATTTCGAAAGCGAGAAGTGATAGAATTGCCAGTGGAAAATTTACTTCGCACGAATATATATTTTCAGCCCGCAGACCTTTCATTCCGTTCCAAGAGAGATCTCGCTCCTCCTCTCCGCGTATTCATATTTCTCATGATATCTCAGTTTTTATCTTGTCTTTGTACTTGTCTACCTTGTCTTACAACTCACATCTCCAACAAAGTATTACATCGTTTCACGCGACGTGAATTAATCCGGAGAGTGACTTTCTAAACGCATACAGTCGTGCCCTTTCTCGACTCGCCCGGTATCAAACCGCGATATCGTAGACTGCGTTATAATTAAGCGAAGGTTCTCTTTGCGCGTATCAGTGCCGCTTATTGTTATTAATTATTTCCTACGCGCGTGAAACAAAGCGGCCGTGTCGCTATTGTTAGAAAAGGCTACGAACACGAAGGTGAATCGCTCCTGGAACGCGGCGTTAATGAGCAAACGGAAGGGTTACACGGAATTACGGTACGTTACGGGGTGGCGGAGATTACTTCGATTTACGTTCGCCCGAAAAAAAAAAAAAAAAAATCCCGACAACGGTAACAAGCTCTTTTTAGTATTTCATTATTAAAATGATGTAAAAATATGATTATTTTTCTCCTCCGTGCCGGCATCGTTTGTCGTTCGTAAAATCATTATCTTGTATAATACGCGTTATTAGAGCAACAGACCAGAATTTTCCGCTTTCACGTGTCATACGTAATGTTTCCATCCTTCCGAAGCGTTTTCCACGCGCATTTGACTCGCCAAGAAGGACGCGATTCGTTGCGTTTGTGCGTGCTTACGTGAAGCTCGTCTTCTGCACGACATTGCAGTAAATTGTCGTAAAGAAAAAAAAAAATTATATTTACATATTAACCCTTACCGGTTTGGCAATGATATATTTAGTTCTTTTTCTGGTGAGAGCGACGCGTTCGCCTTTAGATTACGAATGTTTACGTCGCTGTTTTTGATCTCACGGCCGTTAGAAAGTTTCATTAGTTTTCAGAGAGAGTGAATCTCTCAAAAATTTTAAGCAGCCTATTGACTTTCAAGTATTTTTTTTTTTTTTTACTTAAACGGCAGCTGCTTGCGAGCACACGCGCAGAATTCCAGCGTGAAATTTTTCGTTTAAAGATCGAGAGTGATTTTTAACGAGTGTTCCGAGTTTATCTTGGAATAACAGTTACTCCGAGATCTACCGGTTAAGAACGGCTCTAAACTCTCAAGTTTTGCACTTGCGTTCATGATAGTTTGCACAATGCGTTCGCGGTCGTCAAAGAGTATTTGCATTTTCATTGTCAATATCGTTAACTTCGATCGACAGGGTCCCACGTTCGTTTCTTATCCCGGTAAAGTCGCGCGGACGGCGCTGAGCGAATCTGAATCGAAACAGTTTGCACGCTCGTTAGACTCCGGCCTACGTAAATATTTCCGGCACGAAAGTGTGCCTTCCCTGCCTATGCAATTCGTGTCGACCTATACGCGAGAGATTCTTACGTCGATTTTAGCAATACGAACTTGGTCATTGTGAGAAGCAGCTACAAAGACCCTGGTGAGATTCTAAACTGAATATGAGAAGGGACAAAGATTTCCTTACAGAAACATATCGTAGGCTTCGCGGTGGAAAGTTAGGAAACACGATTTCAATTCGATTGTACATTCTCTAATTGAAATTAATTGATAAGGCTATGTTAATGTTTCAAACTTGTCAATTTTTAAATAAAATTACTTGCAATAAATTTTTTTTTTTTTTTTTTTAAATAATAATTTAACTTTTAATTAAACACAAAATTAAATCTCGTTTTTCTCTCCTATGTCGCATAAAAATATAACCGAAAACTGCGTGAGAAAAAACATGAAAATGTAATAACAAAAGCAATCATACCTCGTGAGAAAGCTGGATGCCCCACGATCGTTGGAACCTGACGGTACGTAGCGATATTCCTTAAGGCTGGTGGATCTATCGATACCAGGAAGTCCATCGGTAAAAGGGTTCGGGTTTGGGCTCGTCCCTTCCGTCCACGATTTACGATGCGGTTCTTGAAAGGAACGCCTCTTGCTTCCGCGCTCGAAGGCGACGTCTTCCTGGCCGCGTCTCTTGAGAACGACTTTTCTGCGAGGCTCCGTATCAGCGGAAATAGATTTATCCTTGGACGTGCCGTCCTCGCGAAACTTGCACGAATTCGGCGGCGATTCGTCCGGCTGGACGTCGTACTCGCTCGGCGTGACGGCGCCTTTCGTTTCTTCCACGTCACTTCCGCCCGCTTCCTCGCTCGAAGTCCTAGACGACGACGCGAAGGAGTAACTGACCCTGTCCTCTTCCCTCCCGATCGGGAGACGCGCGGGGGATATCGTGCGATTCAGGTCGACGTTCTCGTTCCTCGCTACGCGGCCGCAACTTGTTTCCGCTTGGTCCTCGTTATCGTCGTGCTCGGCGAGGAAATCAAAGGCGTCGTTTATTTCCCGCGTCTCGTACGTCTCGTCCTCGTTCCTTGACGCTCTTCCTCCTCTATCGCAGCTCGATATCGTCGCGTGGTCCACCGTATCCAGCTGGACCTCCTCACTTATGTTCGAGCAAGTCTTGCGTATCACCGGCTCTAGGTTCCTGGTGATGTCGCGCACCCGCTTGATCGTGTCCGACGAAACCACGTCGATCCTCTTGCGGATCGGTACCACTTGATCGTGGCCCAAGGTCACCAATATGTCACCGTTGTCGATGCTGTTCAGCACTCGCTCCTGCTGCTTAGTCAGGGACAGCTTCTGCTCCAATTTCGGGGGACACACGTCCAGCAAGTGTTCTTGTTCGTCGGGCGTCGCGTCATTAACGGTGACCCGCGGTACGCACGCATCGTTTCCCAGATCGATCAGATCGCCGTCTTCATTGGAAGCCATTTTGCGACGATTAACACCTGTGACGATAAAGAACGCTTTCGTTAATTAATATTAAACGTGCTACGCACCGCTCAGGGACAAACATTTTTTTTTCCTCGTTTAACTTTACGTTATATATTAAAAACTAATTAAAAGCGATATGTCGTTTTAAAATATATATAGTTCCAAGTCGATATGGGATTCCAAGTTCACGTAAAATAATTATGATTCGCGCGATAAGCCCACCGCTGTCAGTTTAAAGTGACGATTACACCTCGGGGATCATCCGAGATGATCGGATTACTAATTCCGGGCAAAGTGTGCCGGCGGTTTTTCATTGCAACCTTATGAACTCGTCCTAGATTCGCCTGACCCGTTCAAGAAATCTCCGATCGTAAGACCAGGGAAACGCGTGGTTCTCTCCGCGATTGACCGCTGCAAGGGATCACTTCGCTCGCGCACTAATCTCCCTCTCACAGGTTAATCCGTTACGCCATTTCCTCAATCTCTCTTTCTCGTTCCAAATGACTCACCGTGTCGTATATACCGGAGAAGATTGTGCAAAAGTGCGCCCGCCATGTCGCGCGGATTCGCAATTCAACATTTGCAGTCTCGTTCGCGAGCCTGAATTACATGCAAAGCGACTGAAAGCCGAGGAGGGAAAAACGATGCTAGAATCGTAAGTGTTCGTAATTATTGGCAGAAATTAACGGCGGAGTACTAAGTGAACGATAAGCGATTCGCCGAGGCGCTCAACGACGAACGTTGCCAACTTATCGGTCGACTGTATTTTTTTTTCTTTTTTTTTCTTTTTCATTATCTGATCGCTATCACGAGTTTTATTTGCATTTTTTTTTATTTCTCTAGCATTGACCGATTTCTATTTTTAAACGAATTCAACAGCTTTGCATTATTCGCGGGTCACAAAAGCTCTTCTCCGGTTATCGATTAAAAAAAATAATTTAAAGTAAGATAATCCGCGCAGTTCCTCCGACGTAATTTCGCTAACGCAAGTGCGCGTATTTTCTTCTTGGCTTCATCAACAAGGAAATTGCGTCTACACATCGACAACGTGTCTCTTTCCGGTGATGTTTCCGCTGACGGAACGGTTTCCTTTTATTTTTATTATTTTTTTTTTTTCTTCTTCCCATTTCCTGCGCGCGGTCTTTGAAGAAGATCGGACGCGAAGCGAAACCAGGCGGCGCAGTTAATACTCCTACTTCATTACGGCTCATAAACCATCGGCGAATAATGGGCCGTCGCATTCCCGTCTCGGCGAAATACCGTCCAGTCACCGTGTGAATTAAGTCCACGCGGTGCGAACGAGTTACAGCATATCAGCCGAGTAATCGCGCGGTAATTCGTTAACATACGGCAGTGTCACGAGCGGCAATCCCGATTTATTTTTCTGGCCGCGTATGTGCCAGAAAATTCCTCGGCGGAATAAATTTCTTTTTTTTCCCCCGAACGCGCCGACAGAATAAATACGCCTCCTTACCTCGATCGGCGTCTCCGCGCGTCGTCAATAAACGATTCCGCAAAATTAATAAGCGCCGAACGTACCTGGCGCCGTTAATTATTCGACGCTGCTGATCGCCAGGTTAGGTTAGATCAGGGTCCTACCGTCTCGTTACCGGTAATTAAATGCACACAAATAACGTTATAAATAGCCGGAGAAGTCGCGGAATTCGCGGGCGATGGATTCGCGGGGCTCGTTTCAACCGTCGCGCCTGGGTTGATTAATTACCGCCGACGCGCGTAAACACACAAACTCACGCGGGCGTTATTACTTCGCTTAACGTCCGCGCGAATTTATTCGTCGCCGTTAAACGCTCGGTTAGACCCCATTCTCACGACCTACAGCCGGCCAGAAAGCAAACAAATGACGTAATTATATACAATTACTCGACCGGCGGCTTTCTGTCATTCCGCTCACGTTCAGCCGAATTAACAACGTTGCTACCGCATGCTTACTCTATGTACGTACCAAGAACGCTACGAAGTAATCAGCGGGAGATACCAATTTGTGCAATATGCGTTTATGCCTTCAAAGAAAGCAACGTTTTTTTTTTCTTCTTTTTTTTTTTTATTCCAAACCCGCGGAGGGAACTTTCCCCGTGGTTTTAATAAAGCTTAACGAACGAGAACACTTGTCGCATTCAATTAAGCCGCAGATGACTTTAATAAGAGCCTGCAGGTCGCGACTTAATTGACGGAATTCCGACTCTTTTCTAGGAAATCCCGAACTACGGGGGTCTTCGTTGAATTTTATTCGAAAATTAATACATTTCCAGATTCGAAACAGGTTCTCTAACGAGGTCGCGATTCGTCGAGATTTTTTTCTTTTTCTGTCTCACTCACTCTCTCTCTCTCTCTTTCTTTTATTTTCATCGTGAAACACGCGGTTAAACGCACCGCTCTGATCATAGGTCATTGCGTACGTGTGCGCGTGTCTTCTTGACGGATGCGGAAGGTTAAGCAGAACCATAATTTTTACACGAATTAAGAAAGATCACCCTTGTTAGCCGGTGAGAAATTGAGGAGCACGCGCACGCAAGACATTCCGAGGGGGACCCACCTGTAAAACAATAGCGGAACCTTCTTCTCGCGAGACTATGAGACGCGCAATGTAAAACAATAAACCGACGTAAATGTGTTAATGGTATTCCGAGAGTTATTTCCCTGCGCCGTACTTTGCGGGAGAATTAATCACAAGTTGCAACACCGATCAATTACGAGTAGGACTTTATGGCTAATAGAATTAATTGCTGCCAAGAAAAAAAAAAGGGGAAAAAAAAAGAAAAAGAAAAGAAAAAGTCGCGCGTCCAACGATTATAAAAATTGAGCCCGTAAATAATAACTATTACGTTCAAACGTTATCAGCGCAATCGCGATAATATTCATTACGCAGCTATCCGTTATATTTCACGTTCGTTTCACTCTTTGCGGTTGCGAAAAAGAAACGCCAAGTTACGTTAACGTCGTGACACATTAAAGGTCGCAAATCAGCACCGCAAAATTATATCTCATTACGCAATCGGTTCAATCGCCATTGGAAATGTCGGGGCACGAAGGGGACCTTACGCTCGTTAATCCGGAATAAAAAAAAAAAAAAGAAAAAAGGTGCACGGACAACGCTTTCACCGTGTGAATTATAGTTTTGTGCCTGTTCGCGAAAGTCCATCAGAGGGACGTCTAATGCCTCACCGAGAGTGAGACGAATCGAGTCTCCAACTCGATTCGTCTCCGACTCGATTCCGTCTTTAGAGAAGCTCCGTAGACTCCCCGTGGAGAAAGAAAAAGAATGGAAGAAAAAAAGAAAGAAAAAAAAATACCAAATGGAATCAACGCGAATAACGCATTGCTGTTTACGCTTCGCGTGCGAGAGTACGTATTGCGCGAACGGTACTTTCTCGCGGATAATTAACGCAATTCTGGATGACGCCGCGTCTCCTCCAGGCCACGCACGAGATCGACTTTCCGAAGCTGCCGGATGCCGTTTTACGCGTCGGGGCCTCTGACTCATTCGGCGTGCCGACCCCGCTCATCGCGACGCGATGATCAATGAAGGGAGAGACAATCCTACCGCGAATCGCGCGCGGTTCGTTGAACTTTTAATCGCGCCATGCGGGTGAGCGAGTTATGCGCGCCCAGCACGCGCTTACTGATCGTCGGTGTGTACAGGGTGTGTCGAGGATCACGCTTCCTACCGACAGGTCCGAACGTCGCCCAGGCTGAAATTTCTTTTCCGACTAGCCTCGGGGACGGAGTCGAGAAAGCGGGCTCGAAAAGCAAACTCGATTCTACAACGAAATTGCAAACTCCCGCATCTCGGTTTCGCGTCCGTCGCTCCGTTCGCCGCGAGACACTCGTTAACGCGCGGATCCTCCTGGGAAATTGCAATCTGCAATGCCGAATTGTGCCGTGCGAGTGCTAACGTTGTAGAGCAGTTTTCGATGCACGTGGAATCGCTTCCCGATGTGTAACTTGATTTAAAAAAAACAAAAATAAAACCAAAAAAAAAAAAAATCTTTGACTAAATATAGTTTCGATTAAATACTTAATAAATGAAACCAGAACTAAAATCAAAGATAATTATATCAAACGGTAGCTGCTCCTGGAATGTCTAAAATTTCTGGAAGCGTCATCGTCGCGCTTGAGGGCTTTAATTATTATTCACAGGCAAATGTTCCTTCCAATGAATGTACAATTCAATTCTTTCACGAGATAATCTCTCTTCAGTAATAGGAAAAAAAAAAAAAATGTGACGTCGACGACACCCTGTATAGCCTTTTATTACAGCGCGCCGGGAGTTCGCTCCCACGTTTCAAGAATGCACTCACGTCGCGTCGGATCGCTTCCTAGCGCGCCTTTTCCGCATCCTTATTGCGCCTCAGACTTCTTGCCGACGTTCGTTCATTTTGGTTCAAAAAAAATGCGAACAAGACGCCGCTTATTCGTGCCGCTCGACACAAAAGTATCGGGAAAAGTATTGAAAGGCTTGGTTTGTCTTGGAGGCCCCCCCGACTGAACTTCAAACTTAACTTCACGTCGCCGAGTCGGTCGGCGGTAGCCTTGATTGCTTCCAGCCTGCACTTTACGACTTACGGAACGTAAAAATGCCGGCGTTAAATACGCGCCGCGAATAATGAGCGCGACGATCGTGTGCGCAGTTTGATTTGGTATCGTGAACAAGGCCTGGGATTGTCTCTTTGTGCGGGGAAGGCAATGCCACTTTGTCATTGAACCGTGTCGACGCGTTGTAATTGCGGCGTTAAAAATCCCATCGTAATTAATTAACTCGGAACCGCGGTGACAAACGGAACGTTATAAATATTAGAGAGACCTTTCGGCTTTACTGTCGCGTTCGCAACTTTCTTTCAGCTTTATCCCAAAATACAGAATTGCAGCTTCGAAATTTAATATACGGACTTGATCGCCTTGAAACGATACGAACGACTCCGTAGATGCTCGATCTCGAAATATTTAACAGCTGTAAGAAGAAAAAAAAAAAAAAAAAAAAAAAAAATTACGTCACTTTGGTTGACGAATTTCGCGATTCTTCCGCGCGCGGTAAGGAACGCGATTTTAATAATGACCGCGGAACGTTTGTCCGTCTTGATCTCCGGTGTCAAAGCGAAATATTTAGTTTCGGTACGTTGAGCAAATAGCGCCGTGCGGCCGGATCGCGGTCGTAAAACACGTGCGGCAACGAAGTGATAAACAATGTATCACCTGCGTTCGTAACTTGACGATAATCGCTGTAGAAAAAAACAAACAAAAAAAAAAGAAATCGCAATTCTACGCGAAATGAAACTCGCGATCCAGATCTAGTTTTTAAGGGGTGCTAAGGCGATTGAAAGCGAGCGTAAAACGCACCCGCACGCTGTGCGATAAACGCCGATTGATTTTTCTCGAGACGGCGGGACTCGGACTCGGGCCGAGGAAAAAAAAAAAAAAAAACTGCGAGTTATAAATCGGCAAGGACAGGTTAATATTTAATATTAAACTGGCAAGGTAAATAATTAATATTGAACGAGCGCGGCAAAATATTATATTACCCTCTGAGAGTCTAGAAATATCGCACGTCACTTAACATTCACCGAAGGATCGTGCATCGACGCAGCATCCGAAGGTCAACCGCTTCCCATCGTCTCTCTTCCCCGGCATATTCGGCTCGAAAAGCACGTAAACGAGCCTCGAGAGGTACAATTTATCTTTTCGGTCACGTGCTTTCTTGCTTCTCTCTCTCTTCTGCGCTCTCGAACGAGCCCGGGCCTCTCGCAGCTTGCAAGCTCTCGTGAATTTCGCTTATCGCGCGCGGCTTTTTACTGACGTGAGCCGCCTGAGAGGAATGCACTTCGGCTCGAAGCGTCACGGAAGTGCGCGAGACATACATATACTCGTGTCGTAAAAACGAAAGGATACTTGAAAATTCAAACGGGCCGTCCGTCGACTATTCATAATTAATCGCGCGAAAGTAATCTATCTCGACGTTCTCACGTTCGATTTGTAGACACCGACTTTCTTAAAGATCGCGATAATCGCATTCATGTGAAATCTAAAACGCCCACTTAATTTCTATGCAATTAACGTTAAATCTCTTTTGTCGGGACTTCGACTCGGACTAGAAGCAAAAGGGATGAAGAGTAAACAAAGGCCGAGATAAAAGTAAATCTATATATTGGTAGAAATGGATGGAACGCGTTTTATCAACATCCGTTTATCACTCTGTTCGTTTTGCTTTTATCTCGGTTCGGCGCGTCTAAACAATTCGATGGCACTTCTCTTTCAAAGGGAATAAAAAAAAAGAAGAGAGAGAGAGAGAGAGAGAGAGATAGAGAGAGAGAGAGAGAGAACGAGCATGTTCTCTATTGCGTCATCCGCGAAGAGGTCGAATCGCGCAATCCGACGAATGAGCGAGAGTCACTCTCGCCGTTAGCGTACGTGCACCCACTTGAATAATCTATTTATATGTACCTTCGTGTCACTCCCGACGCCAGAGGTGGTCACGTTCCGCGGCAGGAAATCCGCGTGGCCGATTCGTAGTGCCGGGCCGAGTCAGCGGGCATTTGTCGCCGGAAAAGAGCCGATGAATCTCGCCGTCGTCGTCGCCGTTTGGTCCGCTCGATCCGCCGTGAAAAACGCGCGCACACACACCCGCACGCGGACACGATAATTTACGGGTTCAAATCACGGTCATTCCACTCGCACGCGACCTTGTTCGAGAATTATACAAAAAAACACGGCGATGTGACAACGGGCGTGCAGTTTTCGCGTCCATTCCCGCGTAGCGCCCCCTCTCGTTCGCCACCCGCTCCTTCTTTTCTGTCTCCGGGTGCAGAAGACCGGCGGCGTCCCTCTCTCTCTCTCTCTCTCTCTCTCTCTCGATCGTGAGGTCCCGTCGGTCCGAGCGCGTCGCCTTTATCGTCGCGGGGGCTCCAAACAGGATCTCTCAGGTCCTCTTCTCGTATGTCTTTCGTTCCCTGTTGCTGGCCCGTACTCTTCGCACGAAATCTTTCGAGAATCGCCCGTGGCGACCGACGCAACCGCACTCGTCGGCCACCGGCGTCCAAATATACTGCCGACTAGCTTCGCGCCGCGCCACCGCTTCACGGGTCAACTTCAGACGGCACGGATGGCCAACTTCGCGCTGCCGCTTTCGAGGGCCTTGTCGTCGCGGCGACAACGAACGTTTGCCGTGAACAGCGCCCGACGACAATCGCGGACGCGGTCGCGCGGAACGTCAACGAAGGAGGCGCGATCGATTGACTCGCGCGCTAGATCGTCGATCCGACCCAGGTCGGGAGACCTTTCTCGGTTCGATTCGCATTCGCCACGCTTACCTCTAACGCAACAAAACCGGGTCGGGCAAGCGGTGATTCACGTCGGTGGGGCCCTCGCGGTCGCAATGAATTTTACTGCGCGCTCCTCGGCCCGATTCCCAGTCGTGGCGACGCGAAGGACAATTGGCCGGCCTGATTGATAAATAATCGAAGTCGGGACATAACATTCACTTCACTCCGGCAGTCATTTCGGAAACTCCCGATATGATTTCTCCGTAAAAAGAAAAAAGCCTCGCGATCGTCTTTTTCCCCCTTTCCCCCCCCCCCTTTCCCGACGCGGGAATAAAATCGTTTTCTCGCGTTTCTTTCACTTTTCTTTCGGCGATATTTCATCCGCGCGCGAGATGAAAATTCCAAAACGCACTCGCGAAGACGAGACGTAACCCTTGATCGTCCCTTCGTCCAGCGCGATTCACTGCAAGAATGACTTCTCGCTTCTTACCTTTCGCTCTTCCCCTCGCACACTTGTTTACTCTCCTTCGTCGATTGGCTCCCCTCCGCCCTCCTCACCGCCACTTTCAGACTTCACCTTCGAGCCTTTTCCTCCCCCGTCGCGCCTCTCTCACTCATTTTCGTGCTTCGCTCGCGAAAGTCCTTCTTCCACCACGCTCTTATCTCTTCTTTATCTGCCCGCGCGCTTTCTTTTGTCCCTTTCCCGGCCTGTCGCAACGAGCGCGTGCCACGTAACCGCTCTATGGGTTTTTAAGACGAGCACTTCACGGTGCCCGCGTAAGGCACGCACTGAAAGAGAACGAGCCGCCGACGCGAGCAACGGGCTGCAAGTTTACGTACGTGCGTCCGTTCACCAATTCAACCGCCGATCTACGCACCCACACGCGCGCGCAGACCAAATGGCGGAAGGGGAGAAATAGAGAGAGAAAGAGAGAGAGAGACCGTCCAGCAGAGAAATGGAGGCGAGAGTGAGCGAGCGGCAAGAAAGCGGCGGAGAGAGAAAGAGAGATGCGACGATTGAAAGAAGGAAACAGACGATGGCGATGAGGAAGGGAAAGAGGGTTGGAACAATTTTCTTACCTGTTTATTTCTTCTTTTTTTCTTTTTCTTTCTTGCAAGTAAAGCAAACGATTGGGGACGATCGCAAAAATCGAATATATTCCAGTCGAATGTATATAGTCCTCCACGGTGTCTTTGAGTTATTAATTATTAATTACAAAGTATCGATTGATGTTCATAAGAATCTCGCCGTCCGCCGTAGACAAAAAGTTTAGTGCGAGCAAAAAAAAAAAATGGGAAGGAATAAAAGAGTCGAGGGAAGATGAATCATATTAATAACATGGATCGGTCATCTACCTTGCAAACATATATTCCTTCGTATATGAACGTCGTTGGACGTAGCTCAAGTGTTAATCTAGCCATAAAATTACGACGGAAATTAAATTTAGATAACGAAGATGATTAATAAACGAAAATAATTATGCGAGAAGAAGCGGAATTTTGAATAAAAAATGAAATATGTTAATTAATTATAATTAGATCAGTTTGTTCGTTTATTTAATTTTAAATAATCATAAATTATATTATTCAATAAGAATTGATTTTTCTTTCTAAAACGAGGATAATCGGTTCCTTTTTTTCGGTATTAAATACAATTAACGATATTTTACTATAATTATGATTTTATGAAAAATTACACTAAAGCAGTATATAATTCTTATCACATTTTAATTGCGACGCATATATAAAATTGATAGATTTATATATGGATGATAATAGTTGTTTTCTATTTGCACCGAAGCTCAGATAATTCTCACTTGTGACATTTATATCTTTGTTGCTTAATAAACGTTGGAGGGAAATAAAATGATGTCAGAAATGAGAACTCCAAGTTTTGGTGTAAATGGAAAGTAACTAATACAAGCTTTAGCATCAAGCAGCTAACTTGTCAACGTATGCGTTGATTTTTCCTTGAAACCAATTCATCAAGCCTCCTTTCTAACAAGTCGACGTCTAACCGATGTTTACAGAGATATTGGCCTTCTAAAAAAAGGACTGGTATATCGTATCTGTACAATTTGAAATAGCATTCGTTTCCTCGTGCAGTGATGTCAACCTCTTCCAATTGATAACGATCGGCAAAACGTATACGCAAATCACTTTTTAAAACATCGCAAAGCGGACACGGATTTTTTGTATACAACGTTAATTTGGGCGGTGACGATATCGGATGATACCTAAAAATAACGAGCTTCCTCTTTTAAGAAATCATTATGACATTTTATAGTTATAAATATGTAAAAAGATTGGTAACATCCACCGAACTGCCAATGTAAAAAAATTTATTTTCATATATTAACATAATGAAGTATACAACGTAACAAGATCTCTGCTTCGAGCATAATAGAGTAAATACGTAATAAAAAATATGTTTTCATCAAGATATTTCTAGATGCTAGTTTAAAGATTATTTTATATGTACATATATATCGTAGAAAAATGTAAAATACTAACTAAGAATCTTATTTATACAAACAAGAAAAGATATAAAACTTTTTTTTTTATAATATTGTTTTAACAGTTTTATAGTATAAAAATAATAATTTTTTCTTTTTCACGTTATTGATAATCAAGATAGATTGCTCGGTTCGTGAAAATTGAAATAGTATGAATGATTTGCAACTTACAATTTCTCAATTAGAATTGATGACGCACCCCCACCACCATTGCAAATCGATGCAACACCTTTTTCTCCAGCTTTAAGAGCGTGCACTAAATGTACTATGATACGTGCTCCCGACATTCTGCAAAAGTCATATTCATTTTTGAAATATATATTAAAGTATTACAAATAATGAAATCTATTAAAATAATTTACCCTATAGGATGTCCAAGCGATACGGCACCACCGTGAACATTCACCTTGGCAGGATCAATGTCGAGTAATTTTTGATTTGCCACGACCACCACGCTAAATGCTTCATTGATTTCCCATAGTGCTATATCGTTCTTATTAACTCCAGCATTTTGAAGTAGCTAAATATATATAAATATATAAATAAAAAATTATTGACTTATTTCTATTAAAAAATGAAATATATCTAGTTGTAAGTGAACAACTCACCGATGGCACGGCAAGAGCCGGTGCGATCGGAAAATCTATAGGATCCGTTGCCGCATCCTGAAACGCGACGACTCTTGCCAGTGGCTTAAGGTTCAGTCTTTGAGCAACGTCGCTGGTCATTAAAATTAAAGCAGCGGCACCATCATTTAGCGTCGATGCATTTCCAGCAGTTACCGTACCATTCTCTTTCTGTATATAAATAAGAGTATGTAAATAACATATGTATAGTAAAAAACAGAGTTTTATTCATTTCATATAAATAAATCGGCAATTGCTCTTACCTGGAAAACTGTGCTCAATTTGCCAAACTTTTCAAAATTAACTCTTTTGTACTCTTCGTCTGCAGTAAAACTTACGTCAGGCTTGCCTTTCTTTTGAGGCACGCTGACAGAGACGAGTTCATTTTTAAATACATTATTATCATAAGCTGCTGCACTGCGTTTATAACTGTTGATAGCATATTCATCTTGTTGCTGACGAGTAATATTAAGCTTTTTAGCTGTATTTTCGGCACAGTTACCCATATGACATTTATTATAAACATCAGTTAGTCCATCAAACACAATGCCATCCTGTTTTTAATATAAATGTAATAAATCTTTTGTTCTATATACATATGTACGTACAGACTTATATATATTAAATAGAAAAAATATACCGAACCTGCAATTTTACCCCACCATATGGCGTTTCACCACGTGCTAAATAATATGGCACATTAGACATAGATTCCATACCACCAGCTAAAATAATTTCTTGATGACCACACTGTAAAGATTGAGAAGCCAGCATGACGCTTTTCATGCCACTCGCACAAACTTTATTGACTGTCGTGCATATTGTTGATTTTGGAAGACCTAATAACAAACGTATTCTTCTCTTACGGCCGATCTACATTACTGTAGTGAGCTTGAAGCCGTAAGAAATTAGTCAATCATATTAGATAATTCTCTTGAAATTTCTAATATAATTGGATAATTTCTTAAAGCTTACTACAGTAATGTTGATCAGGCCTTAACATTTTATACAAAATAAAGTACATATGCAAAATTTAATATACAAGATTAGTATGATGATAAACAGTTTTATAAAATAGAACCATCTCTTTTAGTATTGTTCCAAAATTGGTAAAATATTATAACAAATCACAAAAAAAATTATTTTTTTTAAAGACCTGCAAATAATGCAGCCTGTCTTGCTGGAGCTTGACCCACAAAACCTTGACAAACATTGCCCAAATAAACTTCTTTAACTTGTTCTTTGGCAATACCAGCTCTTTCAATAGCTGCCTAAAAAAAGAAAATAATAATAATCTACTATTTATAACTTTAACAATAAATATCCACATCAATCCTTACTTCAACAGCTACTGCCCCAAGCTTGGTCGCTGACATACTTGATAAAGACCCAAGAAACGAACCCATTGGAGTACGCACAGCACTGACTATTACAACATCATTTAATTTCACTTTAGAACTGTACAAGCGTCTATACACCAAGTTCATCTAAAAAAAAGGAAAAAAAAATTTTAATACACACGTTTAATTAATCTCAGAAGTTTACGATAAATAATTTAATTTTTTTTTGTTGAAAATAATTAAATATTAAATTATTTGATGTATGCACTACGTGCATAAAGCAATAAATATGTTTTATAACCACACTTTAAAAAAAAATCAAATATATATTAAAGTACGTAATTAAATATATGTTTTAATTAACTGTTACTTACTTTAGTCAATCTCGTTATCGTTTCCATAATGAACAAGATTAAACCAGAAAGAAATATCCTATTTTGCAGTTTGGATCTGTCAGTAGCAAGCAGTGACAATGATATCTTTTATAGGTTAGGTATTATCGTACATCACCTTTGCCCTCTTCGCATATATATAAATTTCTGACGTCTTTATTCCTATTACGCGCAGTCTTTATTGCACCATTTCTCCTTTCTCAAGATCAACAAACATACCAAATATTAATATTGTCGAGCTGCAATTAAAATTTTAGGTCTTTTTTATGCTAATAAATTTTCTGTTTACATGGAAAAGAAAAGTAATCCAGATTTGAACATATTACTTTGAATTTTGAGAGATGCATTAAAAGTTTGTTGTTTTCAGCCTGTAAAAAAAAACAAATATGGAAGTAAAAAATGTATTTCCTTATTATTTTAAAAGTTATTAATTTTTTAAAATCTGTACTTGGAAGAATGGTTTACTCCAACGATGAAATTTAATTAACCTCCACATGCGGTCGCGCATGCGCACCTCCCAAGGCTCCGGAGCGCTTCCTTGCCTGTTTACGTCATATCTTCTCGCCTTCTCGGCGCGTATTGGGAAGATCCTATCAATATTATATTATACACCATATATGTTAGACGGAAAAAGAAGAAATGACCTTTGCATATTTTGATGCTGCTCGATAGTCGGAGGTATTTGATTTGCTTTACTTGCTCGAAACCCGTCGCATAATTCAATAGACTGTTATAGACAGCTTATTATAATTCAGTGATATCACCCATCGCGCAACAGATCAATTTGCCACGAGATGCTTTGTTAATGTAGGCGATAATCCTGATTTCGTGAGGATGAATGTCGAGGAACAGAGGCTCAGGACGTTTCGCGAGTGGCCGGCGAACGCCGCGATCGATCCTGCTCGGCTCGCGAAGGCAGGATTTTACTACACTGGGCACATCCTGGAAGTGCAGTGTTTTCTATGCGGCATAAGGATATCTGATTGGAATTATGGTGACCAAGCTATAGTCCGTCACCGACAGGAATCGCCCAACTGTCCTTTTGTTCTTGCTCCAAATAGCACATGTAATGTGCCTTTGGTACCAGTATCAGCTAATACCGCAGAATCAGCATTGCATCGCCAATCACCAGATCCGCAGCAATCTAGTAGTATCGAAAACAATCAGAGTGCACCTCAGACACTGTCAAGTCCATTGAGGGAATATAGTACTTTTCCGCAAAGACTACAGTCATTTAAAAGTTGGCCAATAAATAATATTGTCCATCCAGAGCAGCTAGCCTTAGCTGGATTTTACTATCTTCAAAATGAGGATATGGTAAAAAAAAAGTTACTATGATATGTGTATTAATGAAAATTCGTGATTACATTATCATTTTGATGTAAATTGCATGTCATATATTTGTAAAGAGTGAAACTCTATGTTTATTATCTAATAATATTTTATGCTTGCATAACGTTTTGTACAAATAACAGGTGGAATGCGCATTTTGCAGAGGTATTCTAATGAATTGGAAACCTGGCGATGATCCAGACTGTGCGCACAGAATGAGTTTTCCAAATTGTGATTTTTACATGAGACAGGATCCAGAAGATGGTATATTATTATTTTAATAATGATTTGTACACATAAATATCTAATTTTGCTTTAATAAGACATATATTACATTTGTGTTTCAATTACTGATTATATTTTGATAGATGTATTAGGTCTAGTCAGGGTAATACCCGAGGGTGTGACGAACATGACGGAATTAGGAATACAAAGACATAAAGCACCTCAAAGGCCAGAATATGCAACGTATGAAAAAAGATTACAGACTTTTATAGGATGGCCAGCACACCTGAATCAGACTCCTGAAATGTTAGCTGAGGCAGGATTCTATTATGGCGGTCAGAATTATATTTATTTTTTTACATTATTATATTTTTTTACAAGATGTGGTCATTAATTTTAATCTTATTCATTTAATGTAGGATATGAAGATCAAGTTAGATGTTTTCATTGCGATGGTGGACTGCGACGATGGCAACCAACAGACGATGTATGGGTAGAGCACGCACGATGGTTTACGCGTTGTGGTTTTGTAAATCTCGTGCGTGGACCTGAATTTGTCAAATATTGTGTTAATCATAGAACTCCTTTAGATTTATCGGTAATTATAGTTATTTTTTTATTATTTTGTACATTATACTTTAATTATACATTGTTATATTATTTTTAACATTTTGTTATGTACAGTTGATTACCGGTGTGTCAGAAGATAATAATGCTCCAGAATCTTCAGTAGGATCTCTTTCTTCGACTTCACAATCTAATGAATCGAATATGGTAACATCTGTCGCAGATAGCGTAGCAAATTCAGTTGTCTCTTTTCCCACGGTTTCACAAACTAACGAATCAGATACGACGGTAGATGTCACAGAATCTACTGTTGCATCTCTTTCGACAGTTTTACAACCGAGCATACCGATAACGAATGCAGAGGTTGAAAAACTCTTAGAGACACCTCCAGCCAAAGTAAGAATTATTTATATTATAAGTTACCTTTACACAAATTAAAAGAAGTTATATTTTTGTCATAATAGTTTGGTTGATTAAATATTAAAGTAATATTGACGAAAATGTTAATAATAAAATTAATTAATGTCGTTTTAATAGGCTGCTCTTGAAATCGGGTTGCATGTAGGTAGAGTAAAGAGAGCTTTAAAGAAAAGAATGGAGAGATTCGGCAAACCGTACGTGGACGTTGTACAACTCGTACAAGATGTTTTACACGATCAAGTTATGGAAGAGGATAATAGGTATGTAAAGAAACACAGTAGATACATATAATTGAAAAGAATTGAATCGTTGAAGCATCATTAAGAATATATTTTTTTTTTTTTTTAGGATTGACAACAGTACTTCTAACTCGCCAACCTCGGAATTGAATAACTTATTTAATCAAGTCACTATGCAAATGACTAATAATTCTACAAATAAAAATAGTACCCAAGAACCTGACGCATTTGAGCAAGAAACTCACGAGAAGAGTAAAATAGAAGAATTAGATGATCTTAGTAAGTAATAGATAAATAATATACATTATTATTTAGTATTATATGAGATTTATGAAGTTAATTACAGGTCACTTTTCTACGAATTATTTTCATTTTTATTGTGCACTATCACGGCTTAAGATACTTTTGTTATCAATGTAAATTTATTTCCGAGATTAACTGACAAGATTTCTTAATTCAATGTTCTTTTGTTTGAAAGATATCTATAAAGTTATCCTTTATGCCCTTTACAAACATACGTATATTAATAAGTTCCAAATTTTTTACATTTGCGTCGTATTGTTTTTCAGTATCATTACGAGAAGAAAATAGAAAATTGAAGGAAGCTCGTTTATGCAAAGTTTGCATGGATCACGAACTAGCCATAGTATTTTTACCTTGTGGACATTTAGCAACATGCAACAACTGTGCACCGGCTCTTGCCAACTGCCCGTTATGTAGATTGGGCATTCGTGCTTACGTCCGTATATTTTTGTCTTAAATTAAACATATATAATATATATATACATATATATACATATATATATATATATATATATATATATATATATATATATATATATATATAATTCCAGTGCCAGATTATATGCGATTTAAGATTCGCAATTCGTTATTTGCTATGAAATTCATAGAGATAACAACAAAACATTACGGGTTAAACAATTAATGATGATTTGCAATTAATTTCAGTAACATTATACGAACGACATATCACAGCTTGCCAACAGGCAATACTAAAAGATACTGGCAAACTAAGTGTCAGCAATTCTATTATCAATTGTAAATAATGAATGGCAAATCATAGATCGCGAGTAACTTAGAGTTAGCTTAAGATAGATAGATAGGATAGATAGATAGATAGATAGATAGATAGATAGATCACGAAAAATGTGACAAAGATGAAAACTACTAGGAAATCAAATTTAAAGCCGTTCTTTCTTTTAAAGCATTTATGTTAATGTATATTTTATTAGGTATATATTAATTATAAATGCAGAAAAGTATAAAAAAAAAATTGCCAAATCAATAATAATTGCAACTACATAGACTTGACACTATCGACCTATAATTGTTCTTTGTGCATTAACAATTTTAACAGATTTACAGATGAACGCCATTGTTGTTCAATAATTAACAAACTCCGTACAATATTGCTTTATTATTAAATTATTATTAAGATGATTGGTTTCATATATTTAATTATATTATTATAATATTAATACGTAAATATTATTCGTGTCAATATCTTCGTAATATGCGAGATACATGTATACAAGCGGAGGATATAATTTAGTCGATAAAATGCCAATCGATGATAGTGTTCATTCAAACGTAGTTATATTGATGATATGTATTAACGTGAAAATTTTTTGGCAAGACTTCATCTTTTAGAATTTTTAGATACAGAACTTAAGTTGCTTAAAACATTTATCGTGTTACAAAAGACACGTGCATAATCTTACTTAAGATTGATATGTCCCCACGTCTCGTCGCGATAAAGTGTATATTGTACATACACGAACATAATCTCCCTCCACTGATATATATTGCAGATGAAATAGCTAGTTATAGAAATCAGTGTGTTTGCCGAGGGTGAGTACAAACGACGTACCCAGTGATCGAATCGATAGACAGTTAAAATAATACAGACATCTGTGCTAATTTCTAGTCTTAATACTTAAGAGAGAAAGCTTATAAGAGTAGATGAGCTTAAGGAAGCGACCTCGGCCAGAAATCGTACCAAAGAAACGGACGAGTAACCCTCGTATTCGTGCAATTTTTCTTTTCGAGCGCAGATAAAGTTTAATGTAAATGTGATATCCACGGTGTCTACAAAGCAACCTTATTATATTAGCTGTACATAGATGAACTGTTATGTAGAATACATGAAAGAAAATATTTTATGTACAATTTTACGATGACCTGTAAACATTGCAGGATAGAGATCCGTCGTGCAGTCACACATGTCATGTATTCCACTTTTTAAAATATATATAATAGAATTTTTACGCACGAATCTGGCTTTAATTCGAAGATCGTTGTAGAACGTAGACAAAAGAATTTTTATCGAGTTACATTCTCAGACCTGATTACACTGCGACATTTAAAACATGTGCTCAGATAACCGTACCGATTACTCGTGGCTTCTGCTTAGATTATCCTGGACATCACGATTCTTATAATTGTCCTTAACGAATGTTCTATCTAAAAAAAAAACTTGGAGCATTTCAATTTTTTTATGTACAGTTTAATCATTTTTTCTTTCTTTTTTCTGAGAGAAACAAAAATTAATATTACAATTGTAAATTACAAGCTTAATGTGGAACAGCGTAAGATATGGCGCCGAAAATTCATTGAACCAAAGATGATAATCCCACCCTTAGGGCTTCAGGCTCCCGACAGTCCTCGCGATTAGGTCAGTAGCCAATACTGCTATCCCTTCTTGCCCTTCTACCGCCCTCCTACCGCGTTACCAACGGAGAAACGGTACTAAATTCGCACATCGTGCTCGCGATATAGCTCACTCTCTGAATATAGTTCCGAGTGTTCGTACTTTTTCCAGATTTCTGCACGTGCCGGTCGGGATTGGAAGTCCTTGTTTTTTGTTCATTCTTCCCAGCTTCTACTCTCTCTCTTCCATTATCCTGCTTCCCCTGGAAATAGCAAACCAAACAAACGACCCGGCTCTTCTTTCCGGCTCCCACTCGCGAGCCAGTCACTATCGTCGCGTCGCAGTGTGTCCGATCAAGCCGGGACGCGGATTTCGTTGGCCGAGCGTGTAACAACCGGCTGCGTAGCTTCACGCTGAAAGAGTCCTGATGGATACACCCGGGGTGCGGTCTGAAAAGGAATAAACGTCGCTGATCGATCAGGAGATTCACGTAAAGGCCGGTGTTCCAGTTTCCACCCGGAGGAGTTAATTGATTGCCGGCGCGAAAAAAACAGAAAGAAAGAGAGAGAGAGAGGCAACAACAGACGCTATCGATGGTAAGTCGCCGTGTTAAATGATAAGGAAGGGTAAACGGAGAAAGGAGTGGCAGGAGTGTTCCATAGAGATAAGATAACGACCCGCCTCCCCTCTTTTCCTCCCCTCGGTTGTAGTATATTTTTTTTTTTTTTTTTTTCCTCGTCGAGTCATTGCCGATAAAATTCTGTTGATTTCTGTGAATGATCGGCGTTCCGTGTCCCGATATCCTTATCTTTCTCTCTGTCATTGTGCGGCGTGATTAACATTCCGCTGCTGTTTTTCCTCATTTTCGCACGAGAATGGAGAATGGTAATCGTTTGAAAAGGATGTGAATAATTTGCGGACACGCACCGGCCGCGTCATGCGTGGCGCCGCCGCCGACGCGGCGCTCTTTCTCTTTTCGTACAAAGGCACAGCTTGGTACGCATAAAGTTCCCTTTCGCTCCCCGCGGCCCGTTTTGCCATTAACATCCTTCTCTTTCTCCTTCTACCCCGCCTTCGTTCGTACATTCCTTCCTTTTTCTTTTATTTTATTATTTTTCTATGTTAGTCACGCTTCTTTCTCTCGTGCCGGGGCCGGCAGACTTTTTGGGAAGGCCGTCCCGGCGCGATGATTCCACTCTGCGACGACGAGAGGCAGATGTGTCAGGTCTCGAAGGGATATCGTCTGCTAACGTCATTATCTTGGCCCTTCGGGGCAGCAGCTGACTGTCCGAAGGGCGGATCGATCCCTCGGCAAGCCCTAGTACGGCCTGCTTCTTTACTATATCATTGATCGCGTAAAAGTACAATGGATACGGTCGGTCGGTCTTTTTAAACATTCGCCGGTGATCCCCGCTCGCGAAATATTTCGTCACGATTTTGAGGAATTAGTGATTCCTTTTGTTTCTTTTTTTTTTGTCCTTTTCTTTGTCTTTTTCTGTTCTTTTTCTTTTTTTTTTTTTTTTTTTTTTTCCTGGCGAGTCGGTACAGAAATGTTTGGGCGATTGTAACGATAATGAGAAAACTCTATCGATATCCTATCTTATCTTAGCAATGTTTTTCAGCGTTTTTATCCTGGAGTGCCGGCAAAGATCGTTGGTGCACCAGCGTCAAACATCGGTATTGCTAGAATTCCTTCTATCGCATCCCCGACTTCCTACCGATCCTGCGGAGCAAGTCTTCTAAGTAGAAAGTCATCGGATAGAAAACGACGATGGAAAATACGCTTCAATGGGACTCTTATTTATTCTTCGATAATTTATCAGCGATACACCTTTGCAAGGATAAGCAGATAACGCAATCTTGAAATTTTATTAAAAAAAAAAAATAAAATAAAATAAATTATACATCAAGATTAATGCGTGACTTTTAAAATTATTAGAGGTCTTGTTATAAAAGTCCAATATGAAATCGTTTTTTCCATTGTTAAAAAAAAAAAAAAAAGATAGTGACTGCGTAGGATCTTTTTCTTTTTTTAATTAAAAATTATATTGAGTACTTAGCGGCTTTAACTTTATCTTTTGTTCGAGAGAAATAATACTGTCTACTTGTTAGATTAAATGTATAAAAATTTTTCGGTCGGACTAATCAGATTGAAATTAATACTTGTTGATTAGGTACCTTTAAATGCAATTCTTTAATTTGAATATGCAAATTGGCAAGTGTATAGACTAACGGTGTACAGTCATTGCGAAATAGCGAGATGATTACATAAATATGCTTTATAAAACATTTCATAGAATACTTATATAATCTTCCGCGGAAATCAACGCTATTAATATCACGTTTCAAATAAGTTTACAGAACGGCGATTAAAAAATGCATTTACTTCCGGGTATTCTTATCTTTTGTATGTTTAGCCTTCGGTAATTTTTCCTTATAACTTCCATAGTTACGAGAAAGACTCAGCAAAAACGGCGGGTGATAAAAAAAATATATATATATATATAATCGTGTAATAATTATTCGTCGTTGCAGTAATCAAGTGACCGCGAGCGAGCGAGCGCGAACAATAACTTTCGGATGAAAATTCGAAGGTAAATAGCGCGGAACGATAGCTTTGAGTGAACGTACATCCGTTAATTTGTATTATTTCCTTCTGAAATTGTACTACAATTTCAACACCGGAAGAATAAACGAGGCTGTGCGCGTCAGGGAAGCTGTGGAATGCGCTTTTTTTGTATTGAATCGCGTACAAAAGCGTGAGAAAGAGAGAGGTCGGGGTGGATAAGGGGCTCTTTCGATAAAACGAATATTTACACGTCCGTAGATAAATATATTCGCAGCTTGGTTCAATTTCGTCATTTGGATCTCAATGGTTTTCGTGACCGTCCTTCGAATACCACGATAATCTCGAGGAGAATGATTTTATTTTATTTATCTTTTCTACGTGGACTTCTACCGTTGCACGCGGACAATGTAAAAGAATTCGGTACCACCAACGTAGCTCGATTCATAAATCGGTATCATAGGTAGACTTGTAAACGAAACCTGCCCCCGTATAGCAAATTCAGGAAGAAAGGAAACATTTTCTTAACGAATGAAATAAGCTACATTAATTTAAGTAAATAAATAACAACTATAATTCCTCTTAAAAAGCTTTTCATTCTTGAAATTCGTGCGTGACACTGTCAATTTATTTTGCAGGTTTATGCGCGATTAGTTGTACCAAACAACAAAGATGATGGAATTGCATAGAATCGAACATGAGGATCTGGAAAAGCGATCGGGGTACAATCTACCCAGCGCAATGCCCGACGAAATGGATTATACGGATTACCGCTTTGAAATTGCAAGATTGGACTCCTACGACGGTTGGCCCGTATCGTTCATTGATCCTAAGAAACTTGCAGCCGCCGGGTTTTTCTACACCAAAGAGAAGGACGAAGTGAAATGCTTCGCGTGCACAATTAAGTTAAGCGGGTGGGAAGACGGCGATGATCCAATGGTGGAACATCAACGCTGGTCCGGAAGATGTAAAATGGTTCGCAATCTACCTTGCGGAAATGTACCGATCGGTGCTGATCCCAGCACAATTCCTAAAATGTCAAAATGCTTAGATACCTGCGGATTTTATGGCGTTAAGTACATGCCGTTCTCCGGCCCGGACAGAACCATCGAGCCCAGCTCCGAGAGAAATGACGATATCGAAATTTCAGTTTTCTGGGATGCCGAAAGGAATGTGAGCTTTAAAGCGAAATTATGCGACGTGATAGGTGCGAAGGAACCCACCTACGCTTCCTACGAGAGAAGATTACAGTCCTTTGCGACGTGGCCCGATACAAGGACTCCGAATAAAAAGGATTTAGCAGCCGCCGGTTTCTTCTATCTCAGCGGTCTTCTTCCAGCATCCGACGAAACAATGTGCTTTTACTGCGGAGGATGTTTGAAATCCTGGGAACCAACGGACGAGCCTGTGGCGGAGCATGTTAAGTGGTTCCCCAGATGCAAATTTATACAAAAGACAGAGGCGATGGAACAATTAAATAATAAACTTGCTTCGTGCACATCGTCCACAGATCAAACGGATTACGAGGCCTGCTCCACTAGTCAGAGTGTGACGGTAAGTGTTTCGAAATGATAAACGAAAAAGCATCTTTTGACTTTTTTCTTGACTGTATATATCATGAGTTTTTAAATTGGAACTTGCATAATACAGCTGTATTGTAGAAGAAGCGGCAGCTCATGTAAATATCTCGTTGTACGTGTGTCATCGTACGTGCGAAATATCGCCTCTGTATTAGACAATATGTACATAAGTTTATTTCATCAATCCCTATCGTAAAAATATTTATATTTAGACTTGTGCGGTATGCATAAAAACGATTTGACGATTCAATGAACGATATATTTCGTTATACATTTTAATGCATTAAAATGTTTATTTAAATTTAATTAAATATTTATATGTATTTATATATGTGAGATTGTAAACTGCGTGCGATATATTTTATCTTTATCAACTATCTATATTATATTATAAATGCAGTATTATAGCAAATAACATATATCTAATTCAAATATAATTACCTCATAATATATATTAGAAATTAATAAGTTATCTATTGTGATGGTCTACAATCAAAATATAAATAACAACACAAGGAAGAAATTCTTGTGATCTGATCTTCTAACTCAACTGTAATTCGAATATACGCTTTGCGATTTTTTTCTTTTTTCGTCAATTTATACAGATTCATTATTTATTTTTTATAACTTGATTCATAACTATCATGCATTATTTGTGGCACGCAATTTATTGAATTATTAAAAATTAAAGATTAAATTAGAGATAAGAAAGAGAGATATAAATAAGCAAATATAAGATTGAGATAAGACTAAAGATTAGAACCAGCATAAAAAGCCGTGTACCAAGGCCTTCGGTTAATTTACGAAATGTGTAAGCGCAAGTACTTGGAAGTCTTTTAAGAAAATCATCCAAAGCAAGCATGATCTATTAGAAATACATAAAAAATGTATGGTATTGCGTATACATAAGAAAAAAAAAGAAGCGTATTTCTACGATATCGTGAATAAATAAGATTAAATGCGTACATACATGAACGATTGCGATTATAACTTACGCGATAAATGGTAGATAATTAAACGTTTGTAGATTGTGTGGTTTTTTTTTTTTGCTTTTTTTTTGTTTAGTATTTTATTTCAAGTACTGCTTTGACCGTTTTTACTTATAGTAAAGTAACACGCTTATAAAAGGATACTATAGCAAGAAATGCGTAACAACACTTTAGCTTTTTGGACCGTGTCTTATCAGTTTCAAATAGGATAATTTATTATTGCATGATATTCCATACAGTGTATGCGGTCATCGTTTGTTAATGTTACGTGACGCAACGATGATACATCGCGCATTAGCTTTACATTGGATTTTGTAAACAGATACAGATGTGTAATACGTAGAAGAATGACGAACAATAATGAATAGCGAAATGTTGCAACATTTCCTGCGCAACGATCCGAAATAAAGCGCCGTTCTTCACGAGTCTCTTTAACCGTAAATGTAATTTACGTGTAACGTGTTGTATACAACATTAAGCCATTTGAAAACTGCGACTCAACATATTTTTAATCTCTCTGTTATTCTCTCGCTATTCGAAGAATGTGATTTTGTATGTTGTGATATATTAAATACGTAAGTATAAATGATATAACAATCGTATATTAAGTTAATCAAATAGTTTCTTGGCCGATATTGCATTCGTCGCTACGATCACGGTAAGGAAATCACATTAACAAATTCATGAATGATGGATAATGAATTATTCAACCGTGAAAAAGCATTAAAGAATGAATCTACGTTTTTTTTTTTCCTTCGTAATTCCGTTACATACTTTTCAAAGTAAAAAATTTTTTTCTTATTTTCTCGATACTCTGCGCGTCGAATCAATGGTTCCGTTTCAACCTAGACTAATTTATTTCTTTTTTTTCCAAATATTTTAGACCCTTTTGCTGCACTCCGTACGTTTCTTTCATCCGAGGTTTCGCCTGATAGTTTTCACATGTTTTGCACATTCCCTGTATAAATGCCACACAGTTTTATTCATTAAAAAAAAAAAAAAAATTAAAATAAAGAAAACTAACACAAAGAGATATGTGTATTCGGGTAGTGCTTCTTGGGACGCTGTTCTTAATACATAAATGCTATTTGAACGATGAATGAATCACTTCGAACGCCCAGGTCGATAGGCCGCCTTTTTAATTTCTTATTATTTCAAATTTGCCTTCACGAAGCACACGTGATAATTCGCGTTAACGAATACACAATGTAATAAATATCTTTTTATCGTTGGTGACAAACGTGCTTTGAGAAATACGAACCCGGGCAGTGACACGGACGTGATACATTCTGCCACCGAAGCTTTATTAGTGGCCTTTGGCCGATTAAGTAAGTTGATTCTTCTGGGAAGCGAGGTAATGAACACAAAGCGATTGATCAAGCAGGAACCAGCACGTTGTTATATATTTCAGTGCATATCCTTTCCCTTGTGTATATTTCTTCATTCATATTACACACGTGTGTATGTGTATGCGTGTGCGTGATTGCGCGTGAGAACTGGATGCTGCTCTGCGAAAGATCTTATCTCATGAAACGGCTTAGTAGCAACAAGGATACATAACGCAATGAATTACTTCCCGCACAGGCAAGTTTTTAGAAACAATACGGGTCTTAATTTTTGAACGTCATTAGTTGATAACGGGGATCATGGCAAAGTTAATATGTCTTGGTCATAATTTAGTCAGCATGACGTTAAATTGATATTAATTCGCCTTTCTGTTCTCCTTGAGTCAATAATGAAACTCATAAAGCGAATCGTTTTTTATAACGTAGACGTGATGACGTGATTTAGGGACAGTTTTTTCTGGTACCTCGAATTTAGTGTGTGGTATTATATAATAAATTAAAAAAAAGCGCCTTCCGAGAATCAGAATTGCGGTTAAGCAGTTTCGATATCCGTTGAATTTTTCTGATATATTTAGATATTTAACTGACAAGATAATTTTTGGAAATGTCATTCAAAGGTCATTCAAAGGCATTAAATGATAAGATAACGGATTACAAACCATTAATTCTTGCAAATCGCGAAACATCTGCGTGACATACGTGTTAAAATTCTTTGAAATCGTTCGCTCTCGAGTGAAAGAGTGAGAGAGAAAGAGCAAAAATGTCTAAGCTCCTAAAAAATTAGGCAATACCGAGAAGGTCTAATCTCGCTAACGTGAATCATGCAAATTTTAGTGGATGCTCCATGTTCTATTTAGAGAGAAAAAAAAAAAAACTACACTAAGCAAAATGAAAAAAAGGATAAGATAAGATTACGCTCAATAAAGGCTTCCTACCTTTTAAAAAATAAATCAATACAGGGTAACATACTGGAGCACAGTTCGCTAATATTTTACTATTACTATATTAATTATAATATATCATAAAAATATTTTTATACTAAGAACGAATGCATTCTTCGCTCAAAAATATTTTGTGTGTTAATTCTACTTCAAAATGGAAAGCATTGGGTGTTGGCTTTCGTCGAAAATTGCTGAGTGCATTCCCTAAAGGGAAACAATAAAAATTATTTGCCACTTAAACGATAGTTTAAGGATCGTCGAGAAGGACAGAGCTCGTATTTCTTTCTCTCTCGTTCTCTCAGTCTGTCTCAGCGCATTCCAACCGAGTAAAACCTGGCATGCGACCTTTCGCTGTGGCTCTCTTTTCTCACCATGCTACCTCGTTCATCGTCCAACGAAAGCTGCAGGGGACGGGATCAGTGCCGTAACTCTGTTCATATCCTGTGAGGTTAGTCATTCCATCTCCGGCATTCCAGAGCAAAGATCATTTGGCTTATTCATCTTTGATATTCAATTATATCTCTAGTATTCCAGGAAAGACTGCAAGAATGCAGTTTTTTTTCACATTCCAAGTTATCATATTAAATATCTTGATGAAATGCAACCTATTGTTATTAATCCAGGAAACGTTAACTTATCAGTTCAATTTTTCAACTGAAAAAAAAAAGAAAAAACCCCAATCATATTTCAGAAGAATATAAATTTTGCCTGAGCAAAATATAAAAAATTACAGCAACATAGATGAAAATAAAGGGAAGTGTAGGGTATAGTTACTTAATTATACAGTCGACATATTAAAATATCTATTGTGCACCACCCTCGTGTGTAAACCAGTTCTGTCATGGTAACTGAATATTATGTGTCCTCGTGAATTACAAAACACGTCTGGAACGGAACCTAAAAAAATTAAATTAAGATGAAAACAATATCATAATATATGATAAACACTTTATCATATCTTTCATAGATAAGGTAATATAAAAGAAATAATGTAAAAGACGTACATGTTACAACGATAGACGAAAGTAGCGCTAAAAAGTTAAGCTAAACAGTTAAGAGAGAGAAATAAATAATTGTGGAATATCTCCCTGTAAGAAAACGGTTAGGTACGTCCTGAGCCGCGAGGTTACGTGCTCGTTGGCAGCTGCGAGCGGAGCGAAGCGGATGCCAAACGGCGGGAGAGAGAGCGAGAAAAAACGAGAATGTTGTAAAAGCTGTTCTGGCGGGGCGACAGCAGCGATGGCACGGCGAGTTTCCATACTTTCCACAGGAGACGCAGGGCGGGGACGGAGCGGAGGGATCGCCCGTACTGCTCGCTGGCTTCCTTCGTGTTTGTTCGTATCCAATCGCGTGTGCTCGACGGCTAGTATTACGCTTGTGGTAGTTTGTAAGCGGCTGGACGCCATAGTGGTATAGTATACGCTGGCACGTTCGGTTACCACGCTGACTATAGTTGGGTCAAGTACGGTCGCTTTGTGCCGTGAGCTGCGAGCGAGCGCGTATCCTGTGAAACGTAGGTGCGTGTCGTGTGTAGTGAAGCCCGTCAATCCTTGCAAGCTTCGACAGGCGGACCATCGAAAACGGCAAGCCCAAGCTCGATACAACGACGTAACGCATCGTCCGCGACTCACGTCGCGATACGGAACGGTGTAATCGAGGGAACAAGACCAGAACTTGGGCGGAAGGGCGAGCGACGCGTCTCGCAACAACAATATCAGTCGTCCAAATCGATTTTCTGGTACGTTTTTCACCGTATCCATCGCATGCTTTTTAGCGAGACCGAGAAATGTCAAAGAACGCCTTGTCTTTCTCCTTCCGTCTCGTACCTCACGTTATCTGCCTGGAAGCCTCGCCATCTGTTTGTGCGTCTGTTTTCGCGCGAAAAGCGGAACGCCTTTAAGCTAAAATAAGAAAAAGGCTTGAATTAATTCAGATTTCTTAACATCGGATATTTGCGATGGCTAAGAAATACCTTGAGACATGCTCGTCTTGTTTTGTTTACTATGTCCTCTTCTATCCTCCTCCTCCTCCTTCTCCTCTTCCCCTCTTTGCCTCCCCTCTCTCTCTGTCTTTTTATCGGTACCTTTGACGCAGTGCTCGGCGGCGCCGTTTATTATCTAACATTGTTGGGCGGGTCTGCGCCCACTTGCGAAGGCTGACGTTGTAACTGAAATCATTAACGTGGGTGTAAAAAAAGAAAAATGGCAATGAGTGTTATAGAAATTTTTTTCACAGACAACTACTTGGAAACAAAGATGTTTTACTCTTTGCATATTTTAATGTCCTACGAGCCGCATTAAAGACAAAATAAATTCAAGTCGGTGAATTCGCGCTAAATAAAAGTGTCCTTTTAAAATCAATAGCATACAAATAGCGTTATAAATAAATAAATAAATGGCATTTATATTTCGGACATGTTATCTGATATTTTTGTTAATTTTTTATTAAACCGATGCTTAATGAGTCTCGGAAGCTAAACGGTAAAACCAAAATACGCTGAACGAATCGGAAAAACGCCGCTAGTAAAAATTTAAATGAAACTCGTAGTACTATTTCTAACAGGTAGTAAAATTTAATGCATGTGTATGTGAGAGTACCAGTTCCTTTATGCTCCTCACCCTTCGCTCTTGTCTCCTTTCTCTTTCTCCGTCTGGGTCTTAGCGCGTACTTTGAAGTAGCTCTCTCTATTCCACATTTTCTCTCACGGATTTGAGATTTTTGTCCCTAAACTATTGACCTCTTAAGGCTTTGTAACTCAAATCTGTACCGCCTTTGTATTGGGTTTCCAAGAAAAGCCCTTTCAGATAAACTATACCCACACATCTGAATCGAGCTATTCTTTCATTCTATTTTCAAGACGAGATAAGATTAATTACTATCATGCTTGTGGCCGTGCCTGATATCTGATAAGCCGCTTATCATTACAAAATCTTAAATAAAAGATAAACGATATTTAATCACGTAGATCATTCACTTTCAGGACTTTAATACAAGGGGATTCTTGCCAGACGTTCTACTTATTAAGCAATTACAGTTAGATGCATTAAAGTTTTTAATTATAATTTATTTTGAAATAAGTAGATAACGAATAACTTAACTCGCCTCTTTTTTTTTCCGAGTGCTTCCGTCCTTTTTTTTTTTGGTATTACATTCGATATTGGCGTCTGGCGAGAAATGATATATCAGATTAAGCGCCAGCAGCTTGGTCGACGTTGGCGGAATCGGTTGTCGGTCGGCCTTTCGATTGTACGTTTCCGTTGCGCCGTGTTGCCAGCTTTCTCGCGGCCGGGAATAATAAAGAAGACGCGAGAGAGTCCAAAGGAAACGGGGCTCTGCTCACTGATGTCATTTTGTACTTCCCTGGCTGATAAGTACATCCCTGTGTAGCACGCGTCTGTAGCATGAACGTGCCTCTTTGGTCATCTCGATGCGTCACTTGACGTATGATATATCATTGCAAAACGCTCCAGCACGGGCTTTGTATTTGGTTATCCGGCTGATCCGCGAATTTCATTCTCGCTCATGTCCAATTCCGACCAGATCGTCATTAAGCCAGGTGATTTTACCAAGAAGAACCTGGAACTTTTTATATATATCTTAAAACTAGAAGTCGAGTAGTAAATTTTGTTGTACAAACCAATTCTCAAACGTTCAAATTAGTTTTGAAGCTTCGAAAAGAATTCATGTTGATATCGAACCATATAGATCATGCAAATCCTTAAACTAAAGCCGTCCGAGTATTTAGGAGTATCTCGCTTTTTTTTTATATTTTTATTTTTTTTTTTTTTTCTGCGGTTTCTTACCCGAGAATGCCGCACCTTTTCGCCAACAAATAAGGAGCGGAAAGACGCCCTAGAGCGGGTATGTGGGCGATGTACGAAGGTTGAAGTCGTTGGTCGGCGTCATCAACATCGGACTCGTTACTTGGTACCGCAATAAATTCCTTCCAACCTAAAGTCACAAGTTGTGTACATTTTTAACCTTGATGTTATCGAATATCGAGCAAGGCTTGAGTACATTGTGTCGTTAGCTAAAATTCACTTAATATCGCCGCCATAATGGCCAAGGCGGATTACTTTTGTAGCGCAGCGTTCCGCCCGAGTCTCGCGAGCACTCCCGTGTGTCATGGTGACCGTAAGCGAGCGATTTCGAATACGAGACTGTATTAAATGCGCCCGACATGAATTCTTCGCTGATGAGGTCGTTGTTTTAGGGCTCTATCTAGACAAACTCCTCCTAAATGCATAAGCGAAGGCATGAAGAAATTGATTGGTCCATCGTCAAATACGTGTAAGACTTTGAACCTATCAATTTTCTTACACTTTTTTATACGTACGTGCACGCACTTGTGCAAATTTATCTGAATAGGTTTTTATCCTGCATAAGTAAATCGATAGGTGTATAAATAAATTATCGATAACTAGATAGATCTTCGATGCTCCTTACTTTCTTATTTGTGTAAAGTCGCAAATGGCTCCTCGAATACCTTTCGAGAAAGAATCTTATCTTTGAAAATTATCTTGAAGCTTCGATTATTCTCGGGATTCTACGGGGCTAGTAAATTTAAAGAGAGCTCTGCCGCGGCTCGAAACGGAGCCCAGGGCTTCGAAGTGAAACGGGGAGGATATGCAGGTTCGCCAGTCGATCCTACCGTTACAATTCACTTCGCGGGTACGCGGTGCGTTGTAATGTAATAAGACGAACAGAAATAGAGGCCGCGCGGTAGCGGCAACGTTGCATTCGATGACGTATGCATATATACCCGGTGTCGCGGATGACAGCTGCGTGAAATGCCCTGGGAACCCGAGGGGAGTAGAATTTCTTGCCGCTGCAAGACTTCCTGTGTAGATAAAACGTATCGACGTTATAAACTTGAGCGCTTTTCACAAACATACAGGATGATTCAGTAAACGAACAGATTAATTTTTACCGTAGGATGTCAGGTCACTGATTGCAAGGTATTGAAAGTTCTACAGTTTACGTCGCGATCGAATACTGTAAATTTTTAATGATTATTCTCGAAAACAGTCGATAACTTTTATCGCTTGCTCTGTCTACACCTTGAGGATCGTTTCGAAATCGAGTCTGTTTTTCTTCAGTCGGACTGGCTGCACTAGATCAAAGTTATCCTTCTTCCTTCGTATTAGGAGAAAAAATGAACGCTGCACGCAGTTCAGCTGAAAAGAACGAACTCGAGTTCAAGGTTCAATCATGGCGTCTTTAACGAAATCCGGTTTTGACCACGCTTTAGTAATATGTAGGCTAGATGTAAGTTTGCTCAACTCTTTTTTTCATTTCGTTGATGTAAATATGAAATATTTAGTATTAAAAACAAAAGAAAACATAATTTTGAAAATAACAATTGAAACTTGCATAGTGAATTTATTTGTTCTGGCACATGGTTAACCATGTGTTCGCCTTGACTCTAATATTTCACAAGACTGTTTATTAGTATTTTAATATTGTGCGTAATCTTCGATTATTGTTGTGAAATTAACGTTATTTATTAATTTTTTTTTCTTTAAATGCTGCAACTTTTCCGTTAACAAAATTTATACAGCAAATAATTTACAGAAGCTGTCTGTGATAAGCTACTTAGTTTATCTAAGCATGGTTATTAAAAAGAATTTTATACAATATCTGTAAAATATATATGCTAAAGTTTAAGTTCAAATAATTTTAATTTTAATTTTTTTTCTATGTTTTTACTAACATTTTATTTTTTTTTTTTTTTTACAGATTCAGATAAGTATCAAATTTACCTTCAAAATGACTACTGAACGCCTCGATATTTATACGCTTCCCCCAAATCGTTTACCACCACAATCGCCAATAATGGCTCACATATACATAGAAGAAGCAGATGAAGTTGATAGCGGTGACTATCGATTTGAGTCTGCTCGTTTAGAAAGCTTTAAAGACTGGCCATGTTTATGGATAAAACCAGAGGAACTTGCAGCTGCTGGATTTTATTATACTGGCGAAGACGACATGGTAAAATGTTTTGAATGTCAAATAGGAATAAGCAAATGGAAGGCAGATGACAATCCTATGGCCGATCATCAGAGATTCTCTGGAAGATGTAGATTTATTTGTAATATTCCATGTGGTAATGTGCCGATTGGTGCAGACCCTAACACGATTCCAGATGTACCTAAAGGAATGGATGTATGTGGGCCTTACAGCTCGATATATATGCCTTATTCTGGGCCGGACCATGAAGAAATAGAAGAAAAAGTTAATTGTACATTGATAGGAATGGCCTCAAGACCAAAACATCCTCGATATGCCAGTTATGCTGCTAGATTAGCTTCGTTTGATGGATGGCCTAAAGCACAAACTAAAGAATCATTAGCAACTGCTGGTTTTTATTATACGGGAAGTAAGGATCAAACAATGTGTTATCACTGTGGTGGAGGTTTAAATAATTGGGAGCCAGAGGATGATCCCTGGGTTGAACATGCTAAATGGTTTGAATATTGTCCCTATCTGATTTTAACTAAAGGGATGGAATTTGTAAGCAACATTACTAGGGGAACATATTTTGCAACAGTGAGTATATTAAAAAAAATATATATATATATTATGTTCACTATTAGCATTGTACAATATGTATATTTTTGTCCGTTAAAAAGAATTAATTAATTCAACTAAATGCAGAGTCATTAATCTCAATCTTTTTTTTAGGAAAACCTACCATCTGCACTTAATAAGTTGAATGAAAAACTTGATAAAGATACTGATACTGAAAGTATCGCTAGTGGAAGCTCTCAAAACTCAGTTAATTCTGAGGAAACTAGTATCACAGAAGTAAATGGTGGATCGGGTGAAGCCAGTAGTAGCGAGGAACAATCTGCCCAAGGTGACAAACCGTGCGATAAGGATGCGAGATTGTGCAAAATCTGCTTCAGTAGGGAAGTGCGAATTGTATTTATGCCATGTAGACATTTATTAGCGTGTGCGGAATGTACGAAAAATATGAAAATATGCTGCGTTTGTCGTAAACCTATTGAACGTACTGAACAAGTGTACATCCCATAGTGTCTTAATCTATGTAATAAATAATTGAACTATTACACAATTTTAATATCATTATAAAGACTGATACTTTGAAGTAAAGCTAAATGACATGACTCATATAGCATACCCATCAGCAGGTACAATAATAAAAGTCCGCTTATCTGGGACATTCTGTATATTATATATATTTCACATATAAATATAAAAACAATTATTTTACTTGTACAATAATTTTAAAATGCACTTGTAACTTTTTCCTTTTTATTCAAATCATTAAAATCGTAAAGTTAATGCTGCATTAAGGAAAGCTTTAATATAGCTTTAGTACTGCTTGTATCTGCTGATCTGTATGCTACATTAATCATATTTGGTTATACTCGTTTAAGTAAAATATAACAAACTGATCAGCAGGTACAAGTTAAACAGTGTTAAAGCTTTCGCTAATAAGACCTTAACTTTACGATATTTATAATCTGAATGAAAAAGATATTTTGTTGTTTCGTAATACAAAAATTAATTGTAAATGTATTTTGAAATTGTAGTACAACTAAAATAGAAGTTTCTATATTCATATATGTACATAAATATAAATGAAATAGAGTGTCTTAGATCAACCAAACTTTTATTGCGAATTTGAAGCAAAACTTCGTTTTGAATGAGATAAGAAATTTAATTGGTTGACATTTTAAGGTTTAAAATATACTTAATTTATCATTAAAATTTTTTTTGTATATATTAGGTTTATGTACAATAAATTTACACGTAGAGATATAATAATTTTTAAAATAATATTTCATATTTATAGTTTCACAAAGCTGAGTTAAATTAAATTACTAGAACACTTCACTATATTTCACATATTTCGAAAATAATTGTCCACTTAAAAGAAAATGCAATATTGTAATTTGTGTTTTTCATATAACTTAACTAAATTAATTTTAAAATAGATATATATCAGTATGTTATTTCACTTTATTTTACAAATGTATAGTTAATATATAGATATATAGAATAAGTACGCGTAACAATATACAATAATAATTTAAGTAAAACTCTAATATTTTGTGTTCAATAATGGGAATAACAAAACCCGAAGTTGAATTCTTTTGTTGTATTAATTTGCTTCTGTTAATTTTTTTATTGATAATTATGTTTTCTTCAAAATTATTTTGTTCTATTAGTACACCGTGATGTATACTCATCATTTATATATATATATATTTTTGTATACGTTTATTTTTATAATTATTTTTCTATCACGAATGCATATATTTACAGCACAGATATTTTTGTGCTTCAACACGAATTTTTCGAATGTACAATTTTTTTTGTAAATATTTTGCGATTCGCATTCGTGGCATTAAAACGTGCATTACATACATACAAACGTGTACCCTGGGCAAAATAATTTTGACTTAATAATGTACAAAAAATAACGACATACACATGTAATACAATAATTATAATACGAAATAAAAAAAAAAAAGAAAAAAAAAATTGAATTTGTTTTTTAATAGCACAAAGACGGTACGAAACGTTTCGCATGCGTTATTTCTTCTTGAAATTCTTTCTTAAAGAAAACTTTTACATTTAAGGGGATTCTAAAGCTGTCGTTATTTTATTTTATCTTATTTTGCTTTGTTTTAATTTATTGTATAATTTATTTTACAGCATTTCAGCGTTGACTCGTACTACCGATTGTCGAAGCGACGGTGACATTAAAATTATATTATTTCGAATGGTCTATATGGGCCAGTCGCTAGCAAACACCGCTCCGGGAGCGGCGCTCCCGCTAATTTCGTAGCGGCCATTACAAATTGGTGGGAAACTAAACTCTTGCCGTGCAACTTACTTCTATACTCCTATACCTTTTAATAGTTTTCGAACGATTTCGGATGTTCGGAGCCGCGAAAAAAAACCCTCGATTGACGAGTTTGTCGATTTGTTTCTTGCTGCTTAGCTAATCGCACGATGTACATCGAAAATATGTAGTAAAAATTGTTGGATAATAAGTAAAAATATTGAGAATTTTTTTTTTATAGTACTTTATTAGATGCCATTAAGATGTTACAAATTCTATAATATTTCGATTCTTACATCTGGGCAAACAATCGTTTTGTTACAGAAAATTATATTTTAAATCTAAAAAACGTATACAATATTAAATAAACTATATATATATTACAACCTTCTGCATGGTAATTTTTATAAACGAAATGATGATGTACATTTAATTATATTTTATTGATAAAAAAAATTATTTAAGTTTAACTGTATCATCAGCATAAAATCTATTGAAGATACGAAAAAGCAATTCAGTGTAAAATATATGTTTCTTTCATGCTTTTATACTTAATATTTGTAGTAAGTTGCACGTTACTATGCTCTCTTTTCTTTACAAATGATGTAACATGCAGTTATATGTCTTAAATTGTTTTTTTTTTTTTTTTTTTTTTTTTTATTACGATAATATTCCTTTGCTTTTATAAGCGGGACAATTTGCTCTAAACGGGATTTTAACTATTTAAGCATTTATTAATTCAAAGCAGTGGATGTTAATACAGCAACCCCCCTCTCATAAAAACTGTGCGGTTCTTGACTAGGAGCAATATTCAAATCGACAGTAAATAGCAATTCGGTACGAGTGCTGTTTAAATAAACCGGCAAGGACAATTTGCCCTTTCTGATATCTTCCGTAGCTGATCGTGCCCATCTTAGCATAGTGACTGGTAAATCAGTCATGATAGTCGAAGTTAAATACAACTGGTTATCTTTACATTGCGCGCCTTGCAGTTTTAAACCAGTAACAGCGAAGGAGCAATCATCTGTGGCAATGTTATCACCGTCACCGATAGTTACGTTCAATTGCAGTTCCTCGAGTGACCAACTATTAGCCTGAGCGATGCATTGCCTGGTTGCTGTAATATAAGCCTCAGGATTCAGTAAACCTCCCAACCAAACTGGAAAACTCTGAAATGCAATTATAATTGAATTATAATTTTACGTCGAATTTTATTTAGGTAAGTTCAATAAAAAAAATATTTCTTTCTTTTTTTTTTTTTTTTTTAATTGAATAATTATGTTAAGCATATTTAAATAATTAAATAATTATTTAGTGATTATAATTCTAAAATAGTGCAATGATAAAAATCGAAATAAACCTTTATCTCCTTAGCTCCGCCTTGAGAAACTAAACGTGAAACTTCTTGTAGCTGCGAGACTCTATGACTAAAATCTGTGATCCATTGTATGACTGTACAGCCTCTTGGCACGGTATATCTCCTCCAACCGCCGGGCAGAATACCTTTCACTAACTCAGATAGCATCGTTCTGTGATAATTTGTCTGTTTCTTCTCACCCTGTTGAAATAATGTAAATTACAGTTATCCGAAATAATGTAAATTACAGTTATCCGAAATAATGTAAATTACAGTTATCCGAAACAATAGTTCCCTTTTATATTTAAGAAATAATTGAATAGAAGTAAGACGCTTACTTGACAAATTAATACGACGTCCTCCAAATCATGGATAACATCTTGAAGTAATTTCGCACCACTGTTGACTTCCCTTTCAAAGTATCTGTACAACGGGTCTTTGATATTCTCAACTGTTCTCTTCAAGATCTGTAGATTCTTTGGTAGTAATTGTAACCATGTAGAGGCTGAATTGTGCAAGGTCCTCATCCAAGACGGTCGACCATCCGCCTCAGCTTCCCTCGGCATATCTAGAGATTCCTCGTTCGAATACGCTAATTCATCCTCATCTTCCAACTGCTGCATCTTAAGAAGCTTGGAAACTAAATCGGTTCCTCTTGTGGTTAAAAGCACTTTTTCCGCGTTATTCGGCAGACCAAGCCAAGAAGGTGTTTGTCTGTCCGAAAGAGATTCGATCCATTTCAAAAAGTGGTCGCGCCTCGTGCCGTCCGGCATGGTGATGTGCCGTTGATTGCTCTGTGCGCCGTCGATATTCGCGACAAGAGCGAAGTCAGCTTCGAACGAACGCGGAGTGAAGAGCTTACGCAGGAAAGAAGCTAGGAGACGTTGATCGAAATCGTTGTCAATCTTACCACCATAGATACATTGAGAGAGAAGAGTTACTAGAGCATCCCAAGGTACTTTCTCCGGTGGTAGGTTCGTCCTACCCATAGCCGTAGCTTCGATCCACGTATCGAGAGTGTCGCAGGCGACTCTGAGATCGCTTTCGTTGAATTCGTAATGTTTTGCCCAGCCTAACGGCGCGTAACGCAGACGTTCCTGTACGATTGCATGGAACCACGCAAGCAAGAAATAAAGACGGGCTCTCTCGTTGGGCGCTCGCATCATTCTTGAAGCAGGTACGGTGCTAAATGTACGTAATAAATTTGCACGGATACCAGGAGGAGGCTCGAACACGAAAATCCTGCCAGCTCTCAATAGATTCACCGGCACTTTAGGATTAATCTCCATTGTTAAAAATAGTCGAAAACCAGCGTGCGGCTGAAGACTGTGCAGTTTCTTTTCTAGTTGCACCAACCATTGCGGAGCAAGATGTACATTTTTCAATAATACCCATCTTCCAGCCTTCACAGCCATGTTTATAGCTCTATCAGCCTGATTGAATCCTTCCGCCGATCCGATAGCGATGCTGGCTATTTCTTTGCCTAATTCTACGGCTAGATCATCCACTCTACCTGAAGCATCAAAGCCTGGTACCGAACACAATAAAGCTGGCACAGTGGCTTTCAATTGATTCTCTACAACGGATGCGAAATCGAGTTCAGCCTCCGCGGCAGGCATGAAAAACTCGTTGAAAGCTGAAGCTACTACCAAGGACGCGGCTGCAATTACGCGGTCCGGTCGGAAAGCTTGTATTATCAATAACTGATGCATCGCCGTTCCCGTGGGTGATAACGGCTTCTCCTCATCCCAGACCTTCGGCACGCATGTTTCAGGTGTAGACGACTGCAGCCACGCACCAAATTCTGAATTTTCTTGAATTTTCTCCGCGAGCTTCTTAAAGGCAGGCAATCTTATACTCAGACGCATCATTGCTTCTTGCTGTTCTGAACTAAGATTAGGTATTGGAGCCGCTCGAATGTTAAGCACGCCTTCTTTACCGCGCAAAAAGAACGTGAACTCGCTATCGTATGTGGATTCCGAAGGTATGCCTTTCAAGTGAATACGGCATAATAGCAGAGCAAAAGTCAGCCGGTCCGTGTGTAGCATTCCTCGAGCAACTCGTTCGTAACAGACGGAAAATAGATCGCGCGTGATTTGTATAAGTCGCTGTTCATAATCCGTTATGCTAGATAATTTTGGATTTTGTGATAATACGAACGTAAAGATATCTAGGAACATCTTTAGTGAATATTGATACAAGAAGTGCATCTGATTGAGACTATCCATCGTGAAATACATATTTGAACATGCTTGAGATAAAGGCATGTATTGTTGCGAAACCGTCTCAATTTCCGCTATAACTTTGTCGGTTTCCTCCACTTTTTTACTAATTTCGTCGGCCTCTTGTTTCAGGGTCTCGAGAGTGGTAATCACGGAATCGTCATCAAGAATCTTACCCTTGGCGTCGTTCAATGCTTGCAACAGAGACTTTTCGAGTTGCCGTAACCTCAGATGGAATTCTCCTTGAAGCTTGAGCTGATCGGATCTCTTCTCGTCAATATCTGGACGTTCAGCTTTCAACACTTGATTCAAACATTGACTCTGCAAAGAGCTTCTAGTAACGGTAAAGTTAACAAACGTAACTCTTGAACAGATATCTGGAGGGAATTCCACCGTTGGATCTCTCGTCGACAAAAAGATGACGAAAGAAGGTGAGAGATCTATATCTTGATCGCCAAGCGTAATTAACACGCGTCCACCTGTTCGTCTCAATTCTCGGTTCAATACAGGATTCAATATAGGATCGTAATTCTCCACATCTTGAACCAAGAGGGGATTACCGAATCGTAAAGCACTCTCGAGATTTTTCCTAAATGAATCGTCCAAGAAACTGGTCTTCGTAATTTTTCGATCTTTAAATTCGTTCAGAATAAATTCTGTTGCCTGTCCGGATGGATCAATGATCAACGGATATCTGTTAAAGCGCTTCAACATAATCGCATTCTCAGTGCAAAGATCATCGGTCGGCAGCGCATTCGCCTGCCATCTCAAACGCTCGTCCGGATTCGACAAGTACTCCGTTCTCGCGATATCAGGTCTAAATTGCAAGTTTGCATGCTGTAGATGTTGACACCATGTTGTGAAGAGATTTTGCCGATACTAAAATAAAATACGTTTATAAATTAACACAATTTATCACTCTAAATGTAAAAAAAAAAAAAAAAAAATTTTTTAAGAATTGGAACTCACGTGTTGATCGAAATAGCCAGCGTAAGCCAAGAAGGCGGAAGATAATAAAACATCTCCTATTATCGTGGACATTTGACTTTTAAATGTTTCACTTGTTGCTTCCCATCGTTCCCTTTCGATGACCAAGGATTTTAATAAAGCAATTGATCTGTTCACCTTAGCTTGCACGTTTTCAAGATCGGCTTTGATGGCTTGCGCCTGTGAGATAAGTTGAGCGTATTCTTCTTTGTACGCGAATATGCTCTGCTCCAATTGAACGATCAAATTTTGCACTTCTTCACCCTTCAGTTTATTAGTATCTGCTTGTCGTTCCAAAGAAGAAAGCTCATCGCGCAAAGGTTCAACTCGTTTTAACATGTCAGCATACTCGATCTAAAAATATATTTATTTAAAAAATGTCTTTTTTTTATTTAAATGTATAATGTTATCTTTTTCAGATTTCAAGCAAGGAATATTACCTGTGCAATAGCCCATTTCACCATAGGGCCACAAGCCAAGCTGGCACGATTAACTTTCTCGAAGTTATAATCGGGATTGCTCAAATAGCGGCTCTTCATTTTTTCCCTTACCTCGTCGCTAAATTAAAAAATTATTAGTTTTTGTTATGTTGAAAGTAAAATAATCTTTTATTCGATTTTTAACGTAATACTTTAAATTATATAAAAATATTTTTTATAACTTATTTCTTTTTTTCAACATTAAAAAAAATTAAAACTTAAGAAAGCAATTTTACTGTACTTCATATATGCTATTAACCCGATTGTTTTTATCAAACAAATTTAAGCAATTAATGTTAGTAACATATTATTATTATATTAATATTAATCGAACATTGTTAACATGCAATAAAAGAATCATGGTGAACATACACAACAATCTTTACCGTTAAAACATTAATATGTACATTGTTTGTTTCAAAGCGGTCTTAGAATTGCTTGGCAATATTTATAAAAAATCTGATTATCACAAGTTTGTTATAATATATCGGAGGTAAGTGTAAAAAAACATTTCATTCAGATTTACTTATTTTACAAAATCTCATATTTTCGACATAATTCAAATTTCAACGATCAAAAAAAAAAAATAAATAAATAAAAAATGAGATCATCAAACACGTTTAAAGATCGTAAAATCACTAGTTATAAATATTATTTTTATTGCAACTGTGCAGTTAAAATATATAGTCGTATTACGAATTAACGCTAATTACAAGATATACGATACGGTAAGATATTCTATCTTAAATTTGTGACAACTGATCTTTCGTTATCGCAAGAAAACAAATAATGAATGCATGCTTACGTAATGTCCCCGGTACTGAAATTAGTGACAATATTAGTGATAAAATTGTCCCTCATAACAACCGCACGGATAGATTTCCAGTCGCTGGCGTTTTCGCCGAGCAACAGGCAGATAGATTCCAATGCGACCTTCACAATCGCCGGCGGATTCGCCATGGAGCGAACTTCAACTAAATGTTGTTTCTTTATTGATTTCACCGCTGTAGGAACAATCAAAGAAGGCATTATTTAGTACAAGGAAGAAAGTGCGCAGGCATTAGAGAAAATTAAGTTAGGCGAAAGAGGATGCTGGTCTTCCTGTACAGCTGACCTAGTGTTAAACGTAGAAGCAACATAAGTAACATAACATTATACATATATTACGTCGCATCTTTACATTTGCAAAGATATATAAACGATCCAATGAAATATTTTCGCTATTTGCAATATATTTTCTTTAAAATATTGGCGTTATACGTTCTCCTTGCAGTTGTAATGACGCAGCGACGCTGAGTACGCTTAAATCAACGTGTACAAAAAGATGACACGTATTAAGTTGTTATAAACTGCAGCCTGTATTTCGTGTTAGAATCCCACGTGCGTGAACGTTGAATATTCAGCAGTCTCGCGTCGCTTACATGATATTTTCCGTATTGAAATTGACGATTGTAGGAATAAAGTTGTCCTTCATTATAATGGCACGAATTTGCTTCCAATCGGTGGCATTTTCCTCAAGTAACAGGCATATAGATTCGAGTGCCAGCTTTACTACTGCCGGCGGATTCGCCATGGACCGAATCTCGACGAGATGCTGTCGTTTAATTGCCTTCACGGCTATACGTAATATGCAAACGTTTTTCAACGCAAAGTTATAGTCGCAGTTTTGCAACGAAAGTAATTAAAAAACGTAAAGCAAATTACAATAAAAATAAACACATATGTTTGTAAAATAAAGAAATAATATACGCTTAAAAAAAAAAGAAAAAATACTGAAAAAGATATATACCAGTTTGAGCATCAATAACAGCTGGTTCCACCAGTGCAAGATCTGCCATGACATCGTCCCTCTTTTGGTTTATAGTTACGGTTTGAATTTCCAATTGTTGTTGAATTTCTTGACTCTGTACCTTTTTCTTTTCAGCTTCTTGTTGATCTTTGACCATTTGTCTTAATTTTGCATTAGCAGCGTCATTCTTAGCTTTCAATTTCTATATATATAAAAAAACAAATAAATAAAAACAAGATATTACAGATGTAAAAAATTCTATGCTATTAAGATTAAAAAAAAATTTAGTTTGTATTTTACCTCGGATTTAACAGCTAAACTTTTCTGCATTTCCTCCACCTGCTCAACTGTTTCAGCAATTTTACTCAGACCGACATTAAGATGTAATTGTTGTTCCTCTAAGTCACTTCTTTTCTCTTGATATAATTTGACAAAATGATTAATAAAATCTAAATAATGACGTGGTGTGATCGTCATTGTTCTGGCACCTCTCTTGGCCAGCCGCGTATTTGCTTTGTGCAAAGTCTGATGAACATAAACGCATGCATTTATTACGGCGTCTCTGTGTGCCGGTTGCGCCGGAATTAAAGAGCATACAGACGGGAAAAAGTCTGGACATCTCCACATGGGTCTTTCTAAATCGACTCGGTTAGTAAATTCTTTGCCGACTTGGAATAATGCATTGTCTGACCAGTCGCCAAACCAATTAAGGACACATCTGTTAAATAATGCAGGCGATGTCGCCGCACGATCTTTCAGTCCATCTGTATTTGGATTCATTGTAAACACGACGTGCAGATTTTTCATAACTTGGCCAGTGAACCATTTGTACAATTCTTCATTGGAATCCAACATTAGTCCTTCTCGTTGAGCACCTTCTTTACATTGCGTCATAAGTGTGGTGTATTCGTCACCCTCAAATAATCCGGGCACTTCTCCATTAGCGAGCAATGTGTTCATACGCTCAAGGAAACCGGAATCCAGCACGTTAGATTCGTCGAGAATAAACGCTATCTTTTCGTCCTTGCAACCGGATCTTCTCAACACCTGTCGTAAGTCTTCATCGAAATCTTCACCGGTATATTTATTGTGTACCTAATCGAAGATATTGATTGATTAAGAGACTTATTTGTTATTTTCAAAGTAAAGATAAAGCAGCATTAAAATTACCTTAATTTGGAAAATGGACAAACCATTCATCCACGCAACAAATCTCGATAAAGTAGTTTTACCAGCGCCAGAAACGCCAATCAGTAACAAGTGTCCCTGAGGCTGTCGGAAAATTCTGTCGATTCGTAAGACATGTTCAAGAACTTCGTCAAAAAGTACAAGTGGTACGTCCAGCTCTTCTTCATAGAATACTTTTAATCTCGCACGAACGTAATCTCTCAATTCCTCTCTATTCACTGGCACATAATCTTTTGATAGCCAGTTGCTGTATAAAATTGGTCTAGCTAATGCTTTCTCTCTATCAACTGACATAAAGTGTTTCAGAGCCACGATATCTATATTCTTGTTTGTCCAAGCTCTTTCAGATTCCTCCACCAACCTATCTTGGAATAGACGAAGAGCCTCGTGGGCCCATAAGCGCACCAAACCTTCCACAGAGAGATTGTCAAGCGGTCTAATAGCTTCGCAAATACCACGCACCCAACGTGTCATTTCACGAGGTGAGTACACATAGTGCGGTTGCATATCCTGAGTAAATCTCTCCTGGGAAGCCAGATAGAACTCTACCATTGCGTTCGTTAAAGGTTCTGCGTAGCCTCTCAAATTAGGTGTCAATCTACAATAAAAATTTTTTTTTTAAAGTTTTTTTCGTATTAATTAATATTTGTAATAATTTTGTTATTTAAGAAAAAGGAAATATATCTTAAAATAAAATGTAGCGAGTATAAATGCAAATATAATTTTATAAATAAATAAAATAAAATAAAATAAATAAAAATAAATAAATAAAATTAATGCAAAATAAACATTTTTTTTCTTTAATTGTTTAATAAATTAAAGTAATTAAAGCGGTTGTAGTAATCTATTTTGAAGATTATATTTAAACAGACAAAACTTACCTGAGCATGGCGCGCGTAAATGTACCGTAAATCTGCTTCAATGAGGTTTCTCCGGGGTAATCAACATAAATAACGGGTACGTGTCTCAAAAATCTATGACTAAGAGGTTTTCTGCCGGGATCTGTAGGTGGATTACAAGCACCTACAAACTGAATTCTTTCCAGAGACACCCATGCTTGATCACTGGTTCTATAAAAGCCTTTATGTTCTACCAATTGTCTCAAGAAAGAGATTACACGTTGCGTTCCATAATTATCCATATCAGGTAAATTAATCTCATCACAGAACAAAACCAGCCATTTGCCTAATTGCACCGGTGAAAGTACAACACCGTTAGGCGTTTTACGATATTCGCAATAGTGATCGAACGTTTTAAGTAACAGTTCGGGTGTCGTTGCGGAAGAAAAGTTAAGTCCAACAACCTCCATATCAGGAAGTGCTCGCAAAGCAGAGAATAACGTCATAGTTTTACCAGAGCCAGGTGGTCCACAAAGAACTAAATATAAAAAAAAAACAAATTATACTTTTAGAAACGTAAATAATAAATCAATTAATATATTTATAAGTAATAGTTATAAATAATTACTTACCTAAAGGTTTATGCTCGGCTAGCCAAGTATACAGTAAACTTTCGTGCCTTACGGTATCTAAAGTCGGCACGACAATATCTGGGCTAGCTACCTTATGAGTTTCCACTTCAATCTGAGGAACTTTGTTGCTCCAAGGTAACCATTCGCCATGTATATTTACTTCAAAGTCTATAATAGGTATATTATTTTGAGAAGGTAAAGGTACAGTTGTGATAGATCTAATGAAATCACCCAGGTCAGATCTAACTTTTAATTTGGCGTCTCCCGCAAAACTCCATAGGAGCGCGTAGACCAAGCACTTGGGCATGTAACGTTCCAGCTGTTCGATCGGCAAAGGAAAATCTATGTGAGAGTGATTGTATTGCAGTACATTGCGAACAGCTTGATTTAGCATAGAAAATAGAGAACTGAGAGCTCGTAAGCGCGTAAAATCCATTATATGTTCTTGCTTCATGGCATATTCTAAACATCTCACTACTAAACCGTCAGAAGCGAAATAACTCTGCATAATACTAGCGATTTCTCTCTGCACTGATAATGTAGGTGATATAGTATCTTCTTTATCTGAAGCTTTCTTGCCGAGATTATCGTCTTCGCCATCCTCTAATGGAATATTTCGTAAGCGTAGCATGTAATTTTCAAATATCATTTCTGTTGAAAGCACATCTTCCGAGAACCAAACCATACCGCATCGCGATACAGTGGCCAAAGTAGCGTATTTAAGATCTTGCACTTCGAACATAACTCTCACGTTTGGTGGTAAGCTTAAGCGTTCACCATTGGGCAAAGTGAGAAGCTTGTTATCGTCCAACACCGAATTCAGATTTTCGACCCATTCCGGATCGACATCTCCGTCAAATATGATCCATTGTCGTTTGTTAATTTCACCTCTGACGTTATCAATTATCTTTCTCAATATATGTGTGAATAATCCGTCTGTCCATTCACGTGTATTCGGATCTAACACGCCGTATAACGTTTCTTTACTAATCGCTTTGGGGTCAATTACATGAGCGACACTTTCTATGCCTTCAAATCGCTCTAATGCTTTAAGTAACACCTTCCAAGCCGTTGTTTTACCAGATCCACTTGGGCCAACCATCATTAATCCGTGATTTAAATTACAAATTTGGTATAATTGGAGTACCTATAAATAAAAAAAATATATATATATATATATATAAACAATATAACAAGTAGAAAAATGTACAAAAAATAATAATAATAATTATAACTTGCGACCCTAACGTACTAAAAGAAAAACATATTAACAATTACCAATGTAATTATATTTAGATTGATCTCACCTTCTCTATCCATGTTGCACCAACAAAATCCTTAATGTATGCATAAATGACATAAAAATTAAACCATCAAGCATATTATATGCATATAATTAATATTTTAATTAATGTTATTAATATCATACAAGAAGATAATTACAACTTTAATAATTAAATATTTTGTTAAATAAGATTAATTAAAAAAAAAATTCTTTTTATTAAAAAAATATATTACCTTTTCTTGCCAAGCGCCTCCTTGTTCGTCTCCTTCGCCGCACACTAAATATTCTTCGGTACAAACTTTCCTGATTTGATCTTTTAGTCCTGAAATAAAATGCATTTATAAAAATTTTTCTTATTAGAATTATCTATTTGTAACAATATAATATTATAATAATAATTTACCTTTCATTTCCGCACGCGTGTAATTTACATTAGGGAATACATCGCTGAGTAAGCTAAACAATAACGGAATATCCTCGGCAACTAATTTGGGAACCATCGTCTCGCAAACAGATTGAATAAGAATCTCTTGCTCCGGTAGATTTTCAGCAATCGAGGCTTCATCAATATTGGTTTCACCACGACTCTGCTTGCCCTCTTTAATTTTTTGAATACGATCACGTTTCACGTTTCCGGCGGAAATTAGCACGGATTTAAGTGCACGTAATCCAAAATCGTAATGAGATTGGTTAGAAAGTTGTTCATCGCAAAGTCTGCGAAAGGAAAAAAATGTTAATAATGTAGTAGATAATCTTTGTTATATAAAATTATTAATGTGTATATACGAAAACATACTTAAAGAACGGCACAATTTTACACGCCAATTTTTCCGCCGATCGGAAACCTTGGCTAAAGAGCATTACTTCGGCAATCAATTGTCGATCAGGCGTAGTCATAGCGAGTGATCTGAAAAGTTTCTTCAAATTGTCAGGTAGATTCGAACGTCCGGCGTATCCAGGATTCATGGTAATAAATATAGCCATATCGGTGGAGACTTTAACTTGCTTTCCAACCAATTCGACACAAAGAGTTCCTTCTTTTTTGCCTTCCATCTGACTCTTCAGCGCTTCTTGAATCGTCTGCACTTGCTGAGAAACGGCGGACAACATTCGTTCTTCCAAACGATTAAATTCGTCGAAGCAGCCCCACGCACCGACTTGACAAAGACCAACAAATATTCGACCCATAGCCTATAAAAAAATAAAAATAACATAAAACACAAATCTTATTATTAATATTATCGATATAATTTTTTTACTTACTTGAAAATCAAAGGTCTCATCGCAATTAAATACTAATACGAATCTTCCAAGCTGATGGCCTAACGCTTTAACGGACTCAGTTTTTCCTGTGCCAGCTGGTCCGAATGGCGAACCACCAAGTCGAGCTTCTAATGCTTGCGTCATTGTTAAATAGCATCTATCAGTTAACGGTGTCTGCACCAATCGATCTTGTACTCCCAAATATTCAAATCCGTAGAAGAACTTAGCGTTCGCCATATGTATCGTGAGCTGCTGAAGCTCTTCCGTTTGTCTAGGATCGAAATAAAATCTCATTTCGCACAGCCACTCGAAGGCCTTCGGATTTGAAATTCTATTAGCGATTAATCGTCTAGTAACAGTACGTTTATGCACAAATTCATTAATCAAATGTTCTAATTTTTTTCTTCTTAAAGCCGGCTGTTCTTGAAGAACAGAATCGGCCAAAACATTTAACGTACTTTCCACTTGTACTAGAACTCTTTCCAGCGAATTTTTACTCGGATCTGCTTGCGCTTCATGAAGAGCCGCTTCCACGTCTTCCGACCATAAAATCTGAGCAGCTAAAACGATTATCTGCGCTTGATACTTGTCACACCACTCCATAAATGCTTCCGGATTTATATTTCCATCTTTAAATTGTTTAATATCGAGTACCGCTTTCAAAAGACTTGAAGCAAGCGTTACGCGCATTTCTTTTTCCACGAGCGATAACCACTCATTGATTTTAGGATGGTCGATTGTAGATACTGGATTCTGAAATATAACTTCTTCACCTTCGCGCGAAGCGACGCCAGTGATAACCGTATTATCATCATTCAATAGAATAGCAGCTACGCCGGCAAACATCTTCTTGAAGTGCTTCTGTAACCTTGCAATATTTTTGCTGTTACCAATGATCTCTAACAAATCTTCGTCACCGACAAAGTAAAATCGTGGGAAAGAGGTTCGTTCTCTTTCCAAGTATTCTCCCAATGCCTTCTGTATTTTGCCAAGAAGATCGGCCAGACGCTCGAGAGCCCTTTGAACGCCAGGAATGTTTAGAACATCTATAACCATGGGAGATTTAGATACTTTTTTCATTAATCCCAAAAATTCGGAACTAATATTTTGAAAACGGGACGTTTCGACTGGTAATAACGTTTTAATATCTGCGCTGCCGGAGAAGATACCTTCGAGATAAACCCATCTTCGCTGTACGTCTATCCATACGTCAAATAGAGCATTAATTCTATTTAATTTTTCTTCCCATGTCAAAGCTTCTTCTTCAAATACCTTATAATATGGCGACAGTTTCATAGCTGCCACTGAATTGATGTGTTCTTTCACCTTATTGAACAAATCATCCCACCCACGTATCAATCTGCATTTATTTTGGTAATTTATTAAGTCCAGTTCGTATGTTTGCCATGACTCGCGTACTTGTTTCAAGAATTCTTCAAGTGCCATTTCGCCTTGAGCCACGAGAATAATATCTTTAACTATACTTTCATTTTTCTGAAGATTTACGTCCCAGACTTGACCGAGAGTAAGTTCGCTCAATACCCAATTCACTCTAAGCTGCTTTGTCAATTGTTTCCAATGCCTTTCTTTAAGCGCGTCGGATTTCAGTTCTACAATCAGCATATTCACTTTCGTATAACTCTGTAACATTTTCTTTACGTACTCATACGATGAATATTGTCTTAATCTTGCTGGAAGTTCTTTCAATTGTGCCATCATCGTATCTAATTGCTGTCGTAATTTCCGTGGTTGTACAGAAAGCCAAGGTTTCTCGCGCGTTTCATCAATTTGTGCCCATATTCTTGACAATTCTGACCAAACTCCCCTCAAATCCTGTAATTCTTCAAATACCACCTGCATTCTATCTTCGCTAGTCGATATTCCGCCTGGCTCTTGCAATTCTAATGCTTCTTTAGCCTTAGCAACATTATCTCTCTCTTCTTTAAGCCTAGCAAATTTACTCTCGAATAACTGCAGTTGTTGCAAAGCATCGTCCGGTCGCAGATGACCTTCCACCGGTTTTCCTCTCTCCCAGTCGCTGAGAAAATCAGTAGTTCTTGTTTCAACAGCTTTATCCTCGGCGACGATTTTCATCTGCAAGGATGCTACTTGAGTTTGAATGCTGGTATCTTTGCGTTTGATTATTTCGTTAAACGCACCCCATTCTCCTTCTATGTTATCTACATGCAACCACGAAGAAGGAAATTGAAATCTCTGACGTTCAAGTATCCTTTGACCCTCTCGATATATGTCCACTTGTTTCTCCCATGCTTTCATTTTACGCTTTAAAGATTGTACATATGTTATAAAACCGACTGCATCAGATGTACTAGCTGCTTCGATGGATTGTTGTTCTAAATCACTTCTAGATTTCGATACTTGAGAGTGGAAACTCGCCATCTCATTACCCAACAACGTTCCGAATTTGCCTAAAGTTTCTTTATGCCACGAATCATATTTTAAAGATACTTTACTCTGCACTTTTGCAAAATCTATGATTACAGGTCCGAATTCGCGTCTCGTATCCGAAGTATCAAACGTCGTTCTTGTCTTCTTTATGTCATTAAGACATTTCATCCACAAATTAATATTTTCGCCCAATTTGCCATAAAGATTACCTGGCTGTAAGTCCCAAAGAGCTTGATAACGTAACCATTGGTCAACATAATCTGCAATATCTTTCATTTTAAATTCAACTGCTTCGTACGCTGCCTCCAACGGTTGTTTTCCAGCAGGCAATTTCGTAAGTAAATTTCGATATGTGCCTGATTCAGGTTTATCCAGCCCAACTTGATATCTCGAGCTTTGGAGACGAACTTGCGAAGTAACGATCGCTTGCCACGCAAATAATTGTTGCATTATCTGAAACCTTGCGTCTTCGATACTAGGATATAGATACATAGTTTGGTTAGTAATTCTGACTTCATGAATCTGATTTTGAATTTTTGGATCACCACCAGGCTTATGTGTCGGTTGTACGGGAGCGTCTGTGTCCATACTCAGGTCTACTTCTTTTTTGTGACCAGTTAAAGCATCAGTCCATGCTTTTATTCCGGCTTCCAGTCTAGCAGCCAAATTTTTCTCTACTTCCTCATCAAGTCTTGCTACCCAGATATGTAAATTGGAATAATTCTTCAGAGATAGTTCATCTACTGATTTTTGTATCTTGGATAATATGTCGGCGAATGTATTTGCGGAATAAGGACACGTTTCAAGAGAACGGACATCAACATCTAATTGTTCTTCCACAACCAAAAGATCTTCTACTCTTTCTTGGAATGACACAACAGCATCCGATAAACGCTGCACGTATTGATCGAGTTTGTAGCTTTCCCAAACTAACGCAATACCCTATATAAAAAGAATCGATATAACTGTGATATTAAAATCTAATTGTTACAGAGAAAGCAAATATAAAGTAATAAATATATTAAAAACATTTTGGCTTACCTCGGAAATCAATGATAAGACGTCTTTACGCATACCAGCGACCAACGGTATAATACTGGCTTTATCCTCGATCTAAAAAATAATTTTAATTAATTCTTTAAAATAATATGTGATAATCCTACAATTTTACGACATAAATTACAATTTATCATTCAATACCGAACTCAGAAGTATGCATACTTAAAAATTTAATGTATATAAAATACAATCATGTGTGATAATATGTTCATGATAATTGATAAGTTAATATCAAATAGAAACAATTGTATGTTTATATCGCTTCCAAGCAACGTTTCGGATATGCGGATAGCCTTATGTATTAAAATAATAAATAAATATAATAAGAAATTTATAATTTTAATGTTTAAGTATCCGCTTTTACATAAATTTAAGAAGTTTATAGAGTTTGTGCTTATTTTTCTTGGTATTTTTTAGAAGTCATAATTTATAAAGCTTATAAATAATTCGACCTCCCGCACATCCGTACAAGCCTACATGTATTTAAAAATAATGTGTAACTCAGTAAAAATAAATTATGTTATCTTGCATTACGGATTTATCTACAATAGCTAAGCAGGCAGACATTAATGCATTTGCATATGTAGGCAAGATGCATAATTCTTGGAAGCGTCAAGTATGACTACCTTTAATGCGGGGCAATGGGGACTCCGATTCGTAAGCTAAAAATATTGGAGATCCAAAAAGTTAGAAATATCAATTATTCTAACATTTACCCTTTAACACCTGGCACTATTATCCTAGCATAATCTATCTTTTTGTTCGGACTGTTAAAGCTTTAAGTTGCTTATACCAAATATAATAATTCATAAAATGCGGAAACACTCAGGAAAAAAAATAAATATTTCTTTGCTAGAAATTGATTAATTTTTTGATAACAATATACAGAACTGCACGAAATTATTAATTGTCTCACCTTTTCCAATGTTCTCTCATAAGTTCTGATACTTTCGATGAGACTGATAGCAAAGGGATACAGCTGGTTAGCCTGGTGAGCCTTATTCACGATAGGTAAAGGCACGCGAAATCCAAGGTTCCTCAAATTTCTGACTTCTTTAGATAGCGTAATAATCTCAGGAAGGAAGTTTACTTTCAATTTCAGTATATTGCCACGTCCCGTTCTTGAACGCACACTCTCAATCGTGAAGATACGTCCAGTCACACCGAGATTTCGGGCTTGCACCTTGCGTGCCCAATCATCAAAAATCTCTTGCGTCGACAGTTTCATGCGGAAGCTATCTCCGTCGGCTTTCAATTTTTGACCTTCGATATGGCTTTCCCATCCTTTGCCTAAATACACATTAAAAATTAAATAGAATTAATAGAATTAATGGAATTAATAGAATTTACATTAACAGAATTAATAGAAATTAAATAGGCGTAATAGAAAAAATTATTTCTAAAGCTCAAAAGTCTAAAGATTACCGAGGACATCTTCGACGCGTTTTAAATACATGGTCAATTGGTAGTCGATTTGTTTAACCCATATTATTGATCCAGCTACAGGTGGTAAATCTCTCACCATGCTCATTCGGCAGCATTTACTTTGTCCGTATTGAACCTATAAAAAATTTTTTTAGTCATTAAAATGCATCTATTTATTTAAAGAGCAAATACGTCTGTTACAATTAAAATTACTTTAACGTCTACATACTTTAAATTTTTCGTGTAGCGCTTCGATATCATCTTTGACTCTTTGTATAAGTTGCGTTTGATATTCTCTGATGGCACCACGAATGTGCGGTCGTACAAAAAGCGCGTTAAATCGTGAAAATATTCTGAACATTTCGTTCGCGTTTTTAGCTGTTCCCAATTGATCACGGAGATGCGCCGTGATTCGCGCCTCTACACGCTCGATGCGCTCTTCGTATCTATGCACGGCGGCGTCCCAAGATTCTTGTCCTTCCTTCGTGATGTCCAAGCAATCGACCTCCTTTACGTTCTCGTACGCCAAGTTAACTTCGCTGATGGCATTTGCATCAGCAGCGTCCAACGCGAATTCCACCTTTACGTTATCGTTATCGGCGTTTTCCATCGTGGAATTATTACTGTTCTGGCGCACGGTAGGTCTGAGCACACGGACTATCACCGTTCTCAGTTGCTCGTGTTGTCGCCGAAAACGACGCATGTGTTCCATTCTCGACTGCAATTTTTTGTGCGCCGGAAGTACTCTCCATACCATCTTCATATGTTCATCGCGCTTCTTCTTTACAACATCTCTCAACAGGCCCGTAAGTTTATCGTACTCATCATCCCAAGTAGTGAATACTTCGAAGCATTGAGCCATAACTTTCTCGAAATCGTCAAATGGGATGTGCATCAAACGTCGCGTACCCAGCACTTTTAATAATTGCTGTCCGAGATCTCTCGAGATAGCTTCTACCAATCTCAGCACTCTTTGAATGGGATACTTGGTGCTCCTGATTTTTCTTAAATGCATAAATATTTGCTGCACACTGCTACGTATTCGTTCCAATTCAGTAGCAGACAGCAGATCGTTGATCGGAAAATCTTTCATTAACGGATTGTAATCGTTCACGGTAGCCAGCGCCTGTTTCAAACCGGTATCGGTGTCGAAGCTGACCGTAGCATGGAAACGCTTGCCGTGCTTGAGTATATCGAGTGTCAGAGAGATCTCGATGCTCTCTCGCTTCTCTTGAATGCGATGCAACGCTCTCTCGAGATTTAACCAGAACGATATTTCTTGAAGAGCCGTGCCAGACTCTGGATCGCGATTTAATTTCGTCACCTTCTGAATTTCTTTTATCCACCTGTTGACACCGTTCTGCAATTGATTTAAGAACGTTGAATCCTCGACCTTATCGCCAAAGTCCGCAACTTTTGGCTTACGGCCTTCCTCTTCGCACTGCTTAATAACTTGCGCAACGATCGGATGAACGGGTAACGAAATTTCCGGGATATCAATATTCTGTTGCAGATGCAGGAGACCCATTTCAAGTTCTGCGATCTTCTTCTCTACTAATGGCACCATTTTATCTCCATCTCGGTGAGCACGACCTGTTTCCTTAACGTAACTCTTAAAATAAGGTGCCATAGTTTTGCTTATCGCGTGCAACGTTTCATATGGTGGCCCGTCTGAGAAAGTAATCAGGCGCACTTGAGAATGAATGGATTTATCAGCCTCAACAATTATTCCTCGCTTTGTGAGAACTAAGGAGGCCATTTTTGGGTTGGAAAAGTGTATCTCGTTTGATATATAATAAGTGGCATTTTCCTTGTCTTCATCTCCTTCGCCACTGTCTTCTTCTGTTAATAAAAAATAACAAATAACTATAAAGGACCTTGTCTACCTACTTCAGAAAATATAATAGTTTACTAAAAAAAAAAAAACTGTACATATATATAAATAATATAAAATTTTATATAATATATATAAATATATAAAAATATATATAAATAATATAATGAATTTCAACATTTAATTAATATATAACTAAATAAAAAATTTTTATTGTCCAGATTATAAATACAATGTCCCACGTGATAGGGCACGAAAACGGATCGATGAATTTGTTATCAAACTACGCGTTACCCCTGCGCGTTCTCCAACGCGTAACGCAGGCATGCGTTGCGGGAGAAGGTCGGCGTGATCACTGGGGGAGACTGCAAAAAAATTAGCCGTGCATCGCCCACGTCAATAGATCCACGTACGCCGATACGCGCGTATCGATCTCATCGGCTCGAGTGAGTCATATTTGGCGGCAGAGCGCGGGGCGTGTAACGCACCCGCGATTGATTTTGCGGGACGTGCGAATGTACCGTTGCACGTACCGTCAAGATCAAGCTCACGCGATAATGGAGGCTCGAGTTTCCTGAGAACTCGAAGAAAACCAGGCGGACGATCGATCGGCCGTGCTCACCTTTGTTCGAGCTCCTCTGCACGTAGAGCGAGCTGACCTGCGAATCGCTGAGGAATTTGCGGATGCAGTCCTGATTGTAGCGCTCCTCGAGCGCGAGGTTGAACGCGGGCGGCACCGCATCCTCGTCCGGTAACAGCACGGTGACAGCCTTGCGCAGGTAGCTAGCGAACGTCGGGAACTCGACGGTCGCAACGTTCTGCGACTCCGGGGACGGTTCCCCGGAGCCGTCCAAGGAATCGCCCATGCCGGGTCAGTCTCGGTTACTTGCCACTCAGTCCACTACAGTCCAGTGTCCACTAACCACTGTCCGGGATATTGTCAGGATTGTCCACGAGAGTGCGCGTATCATTGAAAGGGAGAGGGGTAAGTCGCACGACACCGACAGTACCGACTTTATTTAATCTGCATTTATAAAGATATTTTGTAATCTTATTTTATTATTTTATCTTATTTATAAGAAAACTTTTTTTTTTAGCAAAGGACTTGGCTGTGATATTAACATTAATACTTTTCACTTATATTATATTATACTCGTACATTATGCGCATTAATTTGAATTTTGCGCGACATTCTATGCCATCTATTTTAGTTCCTCTTTTCTGGAGAGGACAGCTATAGAGGCGCTAAGGATTGTCCCTACTTTTCTCAAGAGCAAGTTCGTTCACTGATTCGTGTTGCTGATTTTATGTGATTTTATGGAAGTGACGGGCAGTGACGGGCGTTCTATTCTAACCACTTCTAACCTGAGTAATCGTCAATTTAAAAGAATATCACGCTTCATGAGGTAAGGCAACGTTTGCTACTGCTATATTCGTTGATACCGTACGAAGTCACGTTGAATAAACATAATTATATCGATACTCGCAGTGAGAAAGGTAAATTTGTTATTGCCAACTACAGGTTACCCCATGAAGCTATTTGATTTCGTTATATATTAACGGACAACAGGTGAAAGACGTAGTGTTGTGAGAGATACGAAAAGCGGCGGAGATTAGACATGTAATTACGTGTATATTGAGTTAATTTCCCGCACAACACGCCGAAGTTGTGCTTTGCCGCGAAAATAATGGAGAAATTTCTATTGCTCGCGCTAATGCTGTGCTGCAAAAAAAAAATCACATAGTGGCAAGTACGTGCAAGCGTGACGAGTATGAATTTTGAAGTAATAAAAAATTTGAGATTTATTTTTTTTTTAGAGCGCCAAGTAAGAGGAATCCGATGGAATCTGGACTGCTACGGTTTATAATCTGATTTATATGTCTAACTTTAAAACGATGTCGAATACACTGATGCAGCAGTTCGTCCAACGACTCAAGTCGAGAAATGAGGAGGCACGTAACAAAGCGGCACGCGATCTGTGCCTCTACGTTAAGAGAGAGTTACGTGAAGCATCGCAAGAAGAGATCACAGCATTTATGGATGAATTTAATCATCATATATTTGAAATGGTATCTGCCTCTGACATTAATGAGAAGAAAGGTGGTATATTAGCTATAGTTTGCCTCATAGGTGCAGATGTAGGCAATTTTAATACACGGACGATACGATTTGCTAATTATCTTCGGAATCTGATACCTTCCAACGATGTAGGCGTTATGCAATTAGCGGCAAAAACTGTCGGAAAATTAGCTTTGGTTTCAGGTACTTATACAGCCGAATATGTCGAATTTGAAGTAAAACGTGCCTTTGAGTGGCTTGGCACAGATAGACACGAGGGTAGAAAACACGCTGCCGTGCTTGTTTTGAGAGAGCTCGCCGTCTCAGTGCCAACATACTTTTTCCAACAAGTTACACCATTTTTTGACTTGATATTCAATGCTATACACGATCCTAAACCTGCTATACGAGAGGGTGCGGTAGAAGCATTACGAGCAGCCCTGGTAGTAACCGCTCAAAGAGAAACTGCAAAGCAGATGCATAAATCACAATGGTACAAACAGTGCTACGACGAGGTAATAGATGGATTTGCAGAAATTCACACGAAGGAAAAAGGCATTAACAGAGACGATAGAATTCATGGCTCATTATTAGTGTTAAACGAACTACTGAGATGCAGCAATGTTCAATGGGAGAGAAACTATGAGGCCCTAATGGAAAGACTGAACGGTTCTACGCAAAATGAAAATGATATACTTTGCTTAATGCCACGGTTGAAGACAACGATAGGATCTAAATGGGGTGGATCCACTCAAAACGCCACCGCATCGCAACACACGTTGTATCCTGCACATGAATCAACCGCTTGCAGATGCTTAATGCAGGAAAGACTGGATGACATTTATAATGACGTTATGAATCAAAAAATATCTAGAAATCCGCATATTCAGCACGCTCTCATGATGCTGTTGCCGAGACTCGCGGCATTTAACAAGGAAAAGTTTATAAGGGACCATTTGAAAGAATCTTTGGCATATCTTTTGCTAATTTTACGCAGTCGTGAGAAAGATCGCTACGCCGCTTTTACATCAATCGGCTTTATAGCTGTGGCGGTAGAAGACGCTATAAATCCGTATCTCCCGAAAATTATGGAAGTAATTAAAAGTTTATTACCAAGCAAGGAAACTCCAAGCAAGAAGCGTACTTCTCTTGAACCTGCGGTATTTGTTTGCATCACTCTACTTAGCCACGCAGTGAAGCAGGTTATAGCTTCTGACGTCAGAGATTTATTGGAGCCGATGTTTCAAACTGGATTAAGCCCAATCTTGACAACGGCTCTCAGAGAATTAGCGCACAGCATTCCATCTCTACAGGTAGACATATCTCAAGGACTTTTGCGAATGCTGTCGCAAGTTTTAATGCAAAAACCTTTGAGGCATCCCGGTGCACCATGGACCGCAACTAGTCCGAATTCTGCAGCGGATGACGTTTCGTCGACAGTACTCGCATTGAAAACGCTGGGTACTTTTAACTTTGACAATAATCCGCTGTTGCAATTTGTAAAAAGATGCGCGGACCACTTTTTAACGTCAGAACAAGCGGAAGTCCGTTTGGAAGCTGTAAAAACATGTTCTAGATTATTAAGATTAACACTGAATCAATCTGGTCCCACGGTAACTACTACTGTTTCAACTGTTTTAGGTAAATTGCTAGTAGTTGGAATAACTGATACAGATCCTGACGTTCGTCTGTGGGTATTAGCGTCGTTAGATGATTCTTTCGACGTTCAATTAGCACAAGCAGAGAATTTGTCTGCCCTCTTTATCGCTATGAATGATGAAATGTTTGAAATAAGAGAGCTAGCAGTTCGCACTGTTGGACGACTTAGCACATTAAATCCTGCTTATGTTATGCCATCATTAAGAAAAACTTTAGTGCAGTTTTTGACTGAATTGGAGCATTCAGGAATGGGTCGTAATAAAGAACAAGCTGCTCGAATGCTGGATCATTTAGTTGTGACTGCGCCGAGGCTTGTGCGGCCGTATATGGAGCCAATTTTAAAAGTTCTTGTTCCGAAGCTGAAAGAATCTGATCCGAATCCTGGCGTGGTGCTAGCTGTTCTACGCGCGATCGGTGATTTGGCCGAGGTCAACGGCGCCGAAATGCAACAATGGATGTCTGAGCTCTCGTCGATATTATTAGAAATGTTGGTGGACGCCAGTTCACCTGAAAAAAGAGGAGTAGCATTATGGGTGTTCGGCCAATTAGTCGGTAGTACGGGGCACGTGGTAAAACCTTACCTACAATATCCGTCTCTGCTAGACGTTTTGATTAATTTTCTTAAGACCGAGCAGCAGCCAATTATTAGGAGAGAAACGATTAGAGTACTCGGACAACTAGGTGCCTTGGATCCTTATAAACACAAGATGAATCTTGGCCAAATTGACTGCCAATTAGACACGCTTACCTCGATGGCGGATACTAAGAATGATGTGGAAAGCAATCAGGACTTAACGACGAGTGAAATGTTGGTGAACATGTCGCCATCCACATTAGAAGAATTTTATCCAGCAATCGCTATTACGACGCTTATGCGAATTATTCGCGAGCCAACCTTGTCTCAACATCACACCATGGTAGTGCAAGCGGTGACCTTCATATTCAAGAGCCTTGGGATAAAATGCGTGCCGTATATCTCTCAAGTTATGCCGAGTTTCTTGAACGTCGTGCACATGGCAGATATGAATTTCCGAGAGTTTTTGTTTCAACAGCTGGCCGTTCTCATTGCCATCGTGAAGCAGCACATACGCAACTATCTCGACGATATATTTGTTTTAATCAAGGAGTTCTGGACTGTAAATAGCCCGCTGCAGAGTACTTTGATATTATTAGTCGAGCAAATCGCAATGGCCTTAGGTGCGGAGTTCAAGATTTATCTACCTCAGTTAATGCCGCCGATATTGAGAGTATTGACGCACGATACCAGTAAGGATCGCTCAGTAACGGTGAAACTGCTTTTGGCTTTACAGACATTCGGAAATAATTTAGACAATTATTTGCATCTCGTGCTTCCACCGATCGTAAAATTATTTTATGCGAATGACTGCCCGATAGCTGTAAATAAAGTTGCTCTCGAGACAGTCGATCTTCTCGCAGACACACTAGACTTTACGGATTTCGCCTCACGAATTGTTCACACTTTAGTACGTACGTTAGATCAATGTCCAGAATTAAGAAGCACAGCTATGGATACGCTCTGCGCTGTTGTGATGCAGCTGGGTAAGAAGTACCAGATTTTCATCGTGCTTGTTCAGAAAGTTATGACGAAGCATAAGATAGTCAATTCACGATATGACGTTCTAGTAGACAAGATTCTTACGGATTCTACCGCGGCGGACGGCGAAGATTTTATCTTAATGAGAATGCGACATTCGCGCAACAAAAATCGCGAACTCTCGTTAACACCTTCGGAAACGACCACGATTAAAAAATTGAATGTATCAGCTTCAAATTTGCAGAAGGCCTGGACAGCGACACGACGAGTATCTAAGGACGATTGGCTCGAATGGCTGCGGTGTTTCTCTATCGGTTTGCTCAAGGAATCTCCGTCTCCGGCTTTAAGATCCTGCTGGGCGCTGGCGCAAACCTACGCCGTGTTACCACGCGATTTATTCAATGCCGCTTTTGTCTCATGTTGGACGGAGCTTCCTACTGAGCATCATCGAATGGAATTAATACAAACTCTGCATCAAGCGCTGATGGTTCCAGACTTGCCCCCCGAAGTGACGCAGACCATTTTAAATTTGGCTGAATTTATGGAGCATTGTGACAAAGGTCCTTTACCTTTAGACGATAAAATTCTTGGGGACACGGCGATGCATTGTCGTGCATATGCCAAAGCGTTGCATTATAAAGAAGACGAATTTCACAAGAATAGAAACAGCAGCGTGTTTGAGTCGTTAATTTCTATTAATAATAAACTTCAACAGAAGGAAGCAGCCGAAGGTCTCCTAGAATACGTCATGAATCATAATCAGCAAGATCTTAAAGTTCAAATACGTTGGTACGAAAAGCTTCACAACTGGGACAAGGCGTTGCAGCTATACCAGGAACGTTTGGAAACTGATTCTGCAGACGTAGAATCTACCTTGGGGCAGATGCGTTGTCTGGAGGCTCTTGGAGAATGGGGTCAATTGCACGAGGTCGCTATGAAGCAATGGACGAATCAGACCGACGATACAAAGCAAAGAATGTCGAGAATGGCGGCAGCTGCGGCGTGGGGTTTGGGACAATGGGAAAGCATGCAGAAGTATGTTTCGCTAATACCGAAGGACACTCAAGATGGAGCATTTTATAGAGCGGTACTGGCGATTCACGACGAGCAGTACAACGTCGCGCATCAGTTCATTGACAATGCCAGAGATCTGTTAGACACCGAGCTAACTGCTATGGCTGGCGAGAGCTATCAGCGAGCGTACAATGCCATGGTGGAGGTGCAGAAGTTGGCGGAGTTAGAAGAAGTGATTCAATTTAAGCTAGTGCCCGAACGAAGAGCAGCTATCAAGGCCATGTGGTGGGAGAGACTTCAAGGTGGACAAAAAATTGTAGAAGATTGGCAGAAAATTATACAGGTACACACGTTAGTAGTTTCGCCGCATGACGATATGTACACGTGGCTTAAATATGCCAGTCTTTGCCGGAAGAGCGGCAGTTTAATGCTATGTCATAAAACATTGGTGATGTTAATGGGCACGGATCCGAGCTTAACTCCGGATCAGCCACTGCCAACTACTCATCCTCAGGTGACCTTCGCTTATTGCAAGCATTTATGGGTCGCAAACAAACGCGAGGAAGCTTATAGTCAGCTACAACGATTCGTGCAAACTTATTTACAGCCGGCAACAGCTGCGATAATGAATCAAGAAGATGAGAAGCAGCATGAAAGCAAAAAAAGATTGCTTGCTAGATGCTATCTCAAGCTCGGCAAATGGCTGGAATCATTGCAAGGTATAAACGAACATTCTATTCCTGCAGTATTATCGTACTATGCTGCAGCGACCGAGCACGATTCTACATGGTATAAAGCCTGGCACGCCTTTGCTTACACTAATTACGAGACCGTTTTATTTTACAAGCATCAACAAGGTAACGAAACTGCGCCAGTGGAAACTGCACCGGCCAACGGTGCGCGCAATAATCTCTCTAGCTCGCAATATATATCTCAATTCACTGTCCCAGCTGTGGAAGGATTTTTCAGATCTATCAACTTATCGGATGGCAATTCTCTGCAAGACACCCTCCGCTTGCTAACACTCTGGTTTGATTACGGCCAGTGGCCAGAAGTATACGACGCCGTTGTTGAAGGCATAAGATTAATAGAGATAAATACTTGGCTACAAGTAATTCCACAACTTATAGCCAGAATCGACACTCCCAGAGCACTCGTTGGCCGATGCATACATCATCTTCTTATAGATATTGGAAAAACGCATCCTCAGGCTTTAGTTTATCCATTGACAGTGGCTTCGAAGAGCGCCAGTCACGCAAGAAAGACCGCCGCTAATAAAATTCTGAAAAATATGTGTGAGCATAGTCCGACATTAGTCCAGCAAGCTATGATGGCAAGCGATGAGCTTATCAGGGTCGCAATCTTGTGGCACGAATTATGGCACGAAGGCTTGGAAGAAGCTAGTAGATTGTACTTCGGAGAAAGAAATGTTAGAGGCATGTTTGACACGTTAGAACCTTTACACGCCATGCTAGAAAGAGGACCGCAAACTTTAAAAGAGACTTCTTTCAATCAAGCTTACGGAAGGGATTTAATGGAAGCGCAAGAATGGTGTCACAGATATAAAGCGTCTCGAAATGTAAGAGATTTAAATCAAGCTTGGGATTTGTATTATCATGTATTCCGGAGGATATCCCGACAATTGCCACAACTGACTAGTTTGGAATTGCAATACGTTAGTCCGAAGTTACTCATTTGCAGAGACTTGGAGCTGGCTGTGCCAGGAAGTTATAATCCTGGCCATCCTATCGTAAGAATAGCGAGTATTCATAGCTCGATGCAAGTAATAACTAGCAAACAGAGACCAAGAAAGTTGTGCATTAAAGGTAAGTTAAATGAGATACGCGGTGGTTTCGTTACGCGTAAATTTATATGAATATTTATTATAATATGTATTTTTTAGGTAGCAACGGTAAAGATTACATGTTTCTATTGAAAGGTCATGAGGATTTGAGACAAGATGAAAGGGTAATGCAGTTGTTCGGTTTAGTAAATACTCTTTTATTACACGATCCAGATACTTTCCGAAGAAACCTTACTATTCAAGTAAGAGCTTAATTATAATTTAATAATATAATACTAATAATTTTAATTAATATTTAATATATAATTTATATTATTAAATTATTATATATATAATAATTTAATAATATAAATTATATAAATTATATATTATATATATATATATATATATATAATAATATAAAATTTATATTATTAAATAGAAAATTTAATTTATATTATTAGAGAAAAATGTCATTTATATTGTAATTTTATGTTTAGAGATACGCCGTGATTCCATTGTCTACGAATAGCGGTCTTATTGGTTGGGTACCGCATTGTGATACACTTCATACGCTTATTAGAGACTATAGAGAAAAGAAAAAGATACTACTGAATATCGAACATAGGATAATGTTACGAGTGAGTAGGCTCTTTAATTTTTTAAGTTTCGATTATAAGTTTGTCGCTAATACATATTATTTTTTTTTTTTAGATGGCACCTGACTACGATCATCTTATGCTCATGCAAAAAGTTGAAGTATTTGAGCACGCACTCGAACATACTCATGGTGACGATCTAGCGCGACTTTTGTGGCTGAAGTCGCCGTCAAGCGAAGTATGGTTCGATCGTCGAACAAATTATACACGCTCTTTAGCTGTGATGTCTATGGTGGGATACATACTCGGTCTCGGTGATCGTCATCCGTCTAACTTGATGTTGGATCGTCTCAGCGGTAAAATATTACACATCGACTTCGGTGATTGTTTCGAGGTAGCGATGACGCGTGAAAAGTTTCCGGAGAAGATACCGTTCCGTTTAACCCGGATGCTGATAAACGCAATGGAAGTTACTGGAATCGAAGGAACTTATAGAAGAACCTGTGAATCTGTGATGTCCGTTTTACATCGGAATAAAGACAGTCTAATGGCAGTTCTGGAAGCGTTTGTTTACGATCCTCTCCTCAACTGGAGATTGATGGACAATACGGTGCCTAAAGGTAAACGATCAGACGCTCAGGGTATGAGCGCCAGCAGTAGCCAGGAACACGGCGATATGCTCGATTCTCTTACTGCCACATTACCAAAGAAGGGTGTGCCATGTAGCATCGAAAATGGAGGTAAAGGTAACTGCATTAAAAAAAAAAAGTTACTTTTTAATTTAACGTTGTGTTAAAACAAAGATTGATTGCTTTACAAATAGTGTTAACGCTTAATACTTTATCTTTAATAGAATAGCGGTTATCAGTAAATAGAAAATAGAAAAAAAAAATATCTCTTGCTTTATCAGTAAATAGAAAAAAAAATAATATCTCTTGATGAAATCTATAACTTTTAATTTTGCAATGTTTGCAGCTGATAATAACCAACCGGAAGCGTTAAATAAAAAAGCCTTGGCAATCATAACAAGGGTCAGAGATAAGTTAACAGGGCGCGACTTTTCACACGAAGAAACTCTCAGCGTTCGGCAACAAGTTGATTTATTAATTCAACAGGCGACAAATAATGAAAATCTTTGCCAATGCTACATTGGATGGTATGTAATAATTTATAAAGTTTCGGCAAACAGTAATTTATTTTTGTCATTTACAATATATTTTTTTCAATATTATATATAGATATATAAACAACTTAGAGTTATCGTGAAACTTTACAAGAGACAATTGTATATAAATTATATAAAAGTTGTGAACATTGATCTCATTACTATATATTATTACAGGTGTCCATTTTGGTAAATCAAAAACCATCAAAAATGAAAGTTTCGTAAATGTCCAATCGTGCAATTGCTTGCTTTGCATTTATAATATTACGAAATTATTATTATTTCGTAATAATTTCATGTGATGTGTGCATATATATAAATGTATATATGCACGCATACATATATCTCACAGTAAGTAAATAAAATGTATGCTGGCGTACTGTGTACATTAAAAACGTTTAGTTATTAATCAACGATAGTGTTTCGTATATATACATATATAAAGTCTTCTTTTTTTTTTCTTTTTTTGGACAAATAAGATGCAACGAAAAAATACTTTCGTTCCAGTATTAATGCGATCACTTAAAATAATAACTAAACTATATTCATGCGTATCATATTGTAAATAATACATCGATCTTGATTTCATTCATGGAAATAAAAATCGTGCAGTTATACCGAATTGTACGTCTAACGAGACTTGCAATGTTCACGTCCGAATGAATACTCTAAGTGTAGACATAGAAAAGTTCACGTTTTTCGTTGTGACTATTGCTATTGAATTTCCCGAGCGTCGTCCGGATGAGGATAAATTACGAGATGTCTATGTCCTTTATGTGAAACGGTGAGAGTGGTAACAGTTCATTCACCTTGGTCCGTAATACTTTTTTCATATCGGACCTCGACAGGTAGATCGGTATGTTGTCACCGAATTCTGAAATAAACTGCCTGCATACTCCGCACGGTGTGGTAAAATTGGTACTCTCTTGATCGGCGACTACAGCCAGAGCCGTGAATTTTTGTTTGCCCTCGGATACGGCGCGTGCGATCGCCGTGGTTTCGGCGCACACGCCTGCCGGGTAGGCCGCATTCTCTACGTTGCAGCCTCGTGAGATGCTGCCATCGGTACATCGCACCGCGGCACCAACTTTGAATTTGCTGTACGGCGAGTACGAATTCTCGCGCACTCTCGCGCTCTCCTTTATTAATTCCTGACTATCTGCGTCTGTAAAATACGACATCTGTTAAACAAGGCAGTGATTTACTTGCGCGCAAGATATCTGAATGTAACAAGAAAATGTGTTGTGCGAAAGTAGAATTAAAAGTTATGTGCCCAGTAACGATGCGAAAATGTACAATTTATCGTACTGCTGTGAAAACGATTTTATGGTTGCAAATCTTTAAGCACTTAGTTTGAAAAGATAAAGAAAAGACATTTCGTTATCAGATTCTTTTTTTTTTTTCTTTAGCTGAACTTATATAATAACTTGTCATTAGAAGATTATCTTGATTTTAATTAATATCAATGTCTCGAGATAAAATAAATTTTTTAATTGTAAATTAATTATCTTGAAGCATGCAAGTCTCATTAACTTCTTTGGAGTATCGTATTTGAGGTGATTTTTAATAACTCGTCGAATGTATTGTATCTATATTCTTTACTTAAAAACTGTTCTTACTATTCTTATCAAATTTTATATTGTACATGGTGTCCAAGATCAAAAGGCCTACCTACTCCCAAACCGTAGGTCCTTTGATCCTTTGACATTTTTTACATAATATTCTGATTTTTCAGTTAAACAAAAATTCATATCTGGAGTGTAATTTCTTTGAGAGAATACGAAAAAAAAAAAAATAAGAGGAAGCAAGAAGAAAAAGTAAATTAAGTGCGCGTGCGCGCCGCCAACATACGAAGCAACAAAAAGCGAGAATCGATATTAGGATCATCGCGTAACAAACGGACCGAACAGGATTTACGCGCAATGCGACAGTCCGATTGCCAAGCGTCTAGTAAGGGTATTTCGTTATTCAAAAAATATTTACCAAGCGTCGCGAAATCGATTATTTCCCAGATGCCCATCTTGCTTTTTAGTAAAGCTATAGGAGGCGCGATAGAAGCTGGGGCAGAGACGCGACGAAAGATGGGGGCCGCAGGAAAAGCGAGAGACCGAGACGAGAGACGAGCTGGTCTAGTTTCCTACGTCTTCGACAATCCCTCGACGACTGCGTATCACGATGATAACGACGATATTGAGGACGTGGCTTTACATCCGCTGGTCTCCGACGGCGACGTGCGCTTTCGTAAAACCGGTCGCTGATTCAGCAACGTTGAACCGTCTGATCTAACCTAACCTAACCTCGTTCCGCGGCACGGCTTCGAGCTTCGAACGCTTTTAAATTAAGCTAGGTTGTAATACCGGGGTAAAAGCACGAGTCAAAAATAATCTTCGCGCTTCATCGCGCGTTGAAGCCGTCCCGACGCTGCTCGCCGTCGTCTAAATGCGTTGAGGAACTTTTGCAGCTTGTATGAAATTAATTTTTTTTTTTCTCCCAAGTGTCATTTGCGGGACACAACTGCCGCGGAACGTCTCCGCGTGTTCGACGACGACGTCCTGAATTAGTCGCTTATCGTAAACTGGCGAACACATTCACGCGCTTCGTTATGCGCTGTTATGCGCGAAAGTAATGGTCGAGCTGCGGCTGCGTGTCAACAATATTAATTATTGAATTTGTGTTGCATGTAATGTGAATTGCGCGATACTTGTGCTATTTGAAAAACTGTCGCGCGCGTCGATAATCGAAGCGCTATTAACGTGCGCGCGGGAAAATACGAATCGCCGCAGTGTGCAAGATACGAACAGCAATGTCGGCCGCGCACTGCAAGATTTTGTCAAGTATCGTAGATTTATCTTGCGCGCGATTACAAATAGATCTTGACGCGGGAGATTTCTCGCGGATCGGCGAAAACGAATTTGTCGAGATCGATGGTCTATTCGCATCGTTCGCGGAGATAACCGATTTTGCGTGAATGCGGGTCGCTCGAAGCAAATTTATAACCGCCCCATATAACTCACGTCAGACGTCAAATTATTCGACCCTTGTCCTAAATTATAGATCGGCTAAAATGGGCTTTAGGTTACTCCCACCGTTAGAACGGCGTCGAAAGTGAGAGAAAGAGAAAGAGAGAGAGAGGAAGAAGCGCGTGAGACTCGCTAGAGCAGGATGGACGGGACACAGGGCGAGTGGGGGAAAGCATGAGGGCGCGGAGGAACGGAGGGAACTGGGTAGCGCGTGTCGACGCGTTGGTGGCTCAGCTGTTTTGAAGAGTCGACGACGCAGCGGGCGGACTGGCCGTGACTCGGCGCGAGACCACTGCATCCACGTCCAAACGCAAACCAGATGTGGAGTGACTGTCGAAATCTCTGACATTGACGTATCTCGGCCACGAGCGTGTCGTCGTCGCGCGAGCACGCGACGCGAGCACGATACTCACTCTTCCCCGTCCTTCCCCTCCTTGCCCGCTCCCTTGTTCCGATTTGCGCGAACGCGAGGAAGTACGACGGCGAGGAAGAGGCGCGTAGCCGAGCGAGCCGAGGCCGCGTAGCAGCCCCAAGAGCCAGTCCTCCGGACGAGAAAGCGGCACAGCCAGCGATTTCGCCATGAGCGAGCTAAGCCAGGAAGAGGTGGGTGAAGGATAAACGTGTGTGTTTCCCCCGTCCCTTTCTCTGCTCGTTCAAGACATCGTCCTGCAGCTCCTCGGCGGAAGTTCTAATCAAACCTCTCGTTCTTCTCGCTCTTAGCGTCTCCGATTTTTACCCTCGTCATTCGTTTCTCGCTTTTCGCGCGCGACGTATTTACCTGGATCTGCCTTTTCGTGGACGCAGATCTACGGTTTGTTGACAAGCGTGATCTAGGTTCTTTCCCCCCCCTCCTCTCTCTTTTCGCGAACTTTTTTTTTCTATCCTTTCTTTATCTTCGATAAATTCTATATTTATGTATGAGTTTTTTTTATTTAAAACGCGAAGCACGAGGGACAAGTCCATTGTTCGCGATCTCGAGAGGAACCCTTTTCTCCGAGGTCAAGTTATTTGTTCCTGTTGAATATATTTTTCATTGATTGTGAAACAAAGCAATCGACATACTTGCAATGGAAGTGTGTAACGAACGTTAAACGAAATCTTTTGCGGTTTTAATGGAGAAAGTATCGTACGCTATTTATCAATGTATTAAAGATTGTAACACTACGCGAACAAACGTTTGCTACTTAATATTTCTTCTCATTTTTTGCAATTGCAAGAAGAGCTCTATTTGCCTTCCATTGAACTTTACTTCTTTCCTTTTGTTTGCTTTGTTTCTAGCAAGATTATGGCTGCGGTGAATTTATGCAAGTAATACAACTGTGATCTCAACGAACACATGACTTTCCATTTCATTCTCTGGATAATAATGCAGAACCAAAGAAAATAAAACTGCCGCGCTGCTTAAAATATACTGTAGACTGCAGTCTTTGTTTTCTTTGTTACTGCAAACTGGCCTAAATTGGCGGTTAAAAATAGCGTATGAGTAACAAAAATTTCAATCCATTTTAAGCACTCTTTGACAGAATCCTACATAAAGACAGAAAGAGAGAGCTTTGTTACATCTTTGTTTCACTTTTTTAGATGAGGAGAAGGCGATTAGCCCGCTTAGAGGGCTTGAATAATAGTAATGCCGCTGCCAGTTCATCTAATGCTATTGCTCCAACTTCCCCGAGCACTCCAGAACTGTCAAAAGCATTTGCAGAATCGATATCTCCGTCTATTACACAACAACTACAACGTGTAGAGGTACCAATGGAAGTAGAGGAAAGCAACGATAAACAATGTAATATTACTGAAATCAATAATTCAGGAATTGAAAACATGGATGTTGAGGAGTCTGATAGGAAAGACTCAATACCAAGATCACGCGTAAGTAGCTTTACAGAAAAAGAAATATGTATGTATTAATATAAAGTAAGAATTTGTATTAATATAAAGAAAGAACAAAAAAATTATAAGAATTTTCTATTTTAAACGATAAAAATGAGTTCGATATTGTTTTTTCGTTCGTATTAATTTTTTTTTATGTTTTAGACGGCGAGTTCTACTATAGAAGTAACAATAGATCACGTACACGTCGTCATAGCACGTGTTTTGCGTGTGTCGTGGAAAAGCCCAACGGATGGAACAGTATTCTTACCGCAAACAGCAGAGTATACATTAAAGCAAAAACAGTTGGATTTTTGTGAAATTATTAACCAAGCCTTGATGGAAGTTTTATGCATGTTTTCGAATTCAGAAGATCCTTTAAAGGATATTACGGTAGATATGTCTTCTGATCGTCAAGACAGTCCAAATAACCAAGCCAGTCCCTTATTAAGTCCTGCTGTGGCTCTTCCGTCTTATCAATTACCGGCTATGCCATTGCCTATTACCAGCAAATCGTCGCAACCAAAAAGTTTAATTTATTTGTTAGACTGTTACTCAAGAGTTGCAATCGAAGAGAGAAATCATCCAAAGGTACATACGCAGTGTATATGTAAATTTTTCTTTTTCAAAATAACGTAAAGTTTTATTAAATTATTTAATTTTTTTTTTTTTCGTGTAATAATTATACATATCTTTTGTAGCGATCCAGCGTACCTCCACTTTCCGACGTATTGACGATTTTAAAAACGCAATGTGTTCAGTACTCCAGTCTCGTTCTACAAGGATTGGTTGGCATTTGTCAAACTTCAGTTATTCCTATGTGCACTACTTATCTTCTCTATCCGATATTATCGCAAAGCTTACCTCGAGGCTATCTTCACGAGCTCGTAGCTAGAACACATACGAATCCAAGCACATTTATGAAAATATTTAATCCAGTCTTGCAAGGCTTGTATCTCTCGATGCAGCAGGCAAGTTTGATCGGTAATACACATAGAAGACCAATCGAAGCGTTGGAGGAGCTGATAGAGATTCGCTGTGGACCAAGCGGCAACATACGTCCAATATGCCGTCTGATCACGCTTCAAGTGCAATTCTTGCCGAATATTATGACGTCAGCTGCCGGCAGAGAACTTACAAGGACCTCGTTTTTAGGACCGTTTCTCTCGGTATCGGTATTTGCTGAAGAACAACCCAAAGTAGCAGAAAAGTTCTTCAGCGGGGATCCCGTCACGGACAAATCGGTGAACTTAGCCTTGCAGCAAGAATTGGAAAGTACTAGAACATCTTTGCACAAAATGTTTCACGCGATACTTGCGAACAGCAACTGCCGCGATGTTACTTTAACGTATTTAGCTGCGTTATTACGTCTTAATGAAAAACGTGCGCAAATACAGACCGAGGAGTTTTCTCTAGCTGGAGATGGATTTATGTTGAATCTGTTATCGGTCTTACAAATGCTCTCTGTGAAAATCAAATTGGACACTGTAGATCCGCTATATCCATTTCATTCTTCCAGTTTTGTCGACATAAAGAACGACACAAGACTGAAGCTTACTTCGCAGGAGGTCGCAGAATGGCAAAAGCATCTAGAAAAGACGCATAAATGGACAGAATCGAAGTTTCCGACTCAGTGCTGGTTTTTGACATTGCATTGCCATCATATCGCGCTATTACCTGCATTGCAAAAGTATCAGAGAAAATTACGGGCGTTACGCGACTTACAGAAAATGCTCGACGAACTGCAAGCTACGGAACCCCAGTGGAAAGAGAGTCCCTTCGCGGAGCATAACAAAAACTTAATTAAGCAATGGAAACAGCAGTTGAAGCGATTAGTTAAATCCAAATCGTGCGCAGACGCAGGTCTGATAGATCCCGTCTTTTTAAGAAGATGCTTACACTTTTATATATCTGTGGCCGAGATTTTGTTAAGTCTCCTGACACAGACCTCTCCAGGTAATCCTCTCCCTAAACTCCCTCTTCCTCAGGAAGTTACGTGCAAATTTACCGCACTACCGGAATGGTACGTGGAAGATATAGCGGAGTTTTTATTATTCACACTCCAGTAAGTTTGTGTAGCACGATTAAATTTTATAATTACGTAATACATGTGACTTATTTATAATTGTAATTATTTATTTGTAGGTTTTGTCCCGGAGTAGTGGCAAGTAATATGGATAATTCACTTATTACGTGGTTATTGGTCGTCGTTTGTACGCCACATTGTATACGAAATCCGTATCTAATCGCAAAAATTATCGAGGTCCTTTTTGTGATAAATCCTAGTGTTCAGGTAAGCCTGTGATGAAACTTTGTATTTTTTTTTTCTTTTTTTCTTTTAATTGTTTTGTAATTTTATATTATTATATCAATAACTGCATATTTTCTGCAGGGAAGAACAGAAACTCTTCATGATAAAGTCATGGCGCATCCTATATCCAAGACACTTCTAGCATCATATCTCATGAAATTTTACACCGATGTTGAAACTACTGGCTCCAGTTCCGAGTTTTATGACAAATTTTCAATACGTTATCATATAAGTTTGATCTTAAAATCGATGTGGGATAGTCCGGTACATCGAGCCTCCATCGTCAATGAAAGCAATAACGGCAAGCAATTTGTCAAGTTTATCAATATGTTGATGAACGACACCACTTTCTTACTTGACGAAAGTTTGGAATCTCTAAAACGCATACACGAGGTACAAGAACTTATGTCAGATACTGCTAACGCGTGGGGCGCGCTATCCCAGGAGCAACAGCAATCTAGAACGAGGCAACTGGCAGCGGACGAGAGACAAGCCAGATCCTATCTTACATTAGCCAAGGAAACAGTTGCAATGTTTCACTATCTAACGGTCGACATTAAGGAACCATTCCTCCGACCGGAATTAGTCGGGCGATTGTGTGCCATGCTAAATTTTAATTTGCAACAACTGTGCGGACCTAAGTGTAAAAATCTGAGAGTGAGAAAACCGCAGAAATATGGGTGGCAACCAAGGATGTTACTCAGCCAATTGATTGACATATATTTACATCTTGACTGTGATAATTTCGCGGCTGCTTTAGCCAGTGACGAAGTTAGTGTCTTTCTACTCATTTATATAGGACGTTCCATAGTAAACTGTAAATCGATAAGTTCTAACTACTCTTGAAAAAGAGTCCGTTTACTGTGGAACGCCCTTTATATTTTATTGCATATAAATATATTAATAAGAGATTTCGTATTTTCTTTATCAGCGTTCGTTTTGTAAAGAGTTATTCACGGACGCTGCGAGCAGGCTAGAAAGATCTGCGATCAAAACTACTACAGAAATTGAGAGATTCATAGCGCTTGCGGAGCGTGCGGCGATAATCGCGAGAGATAATCGTGCACGCGACGCTGACTACGGTGATGCTCCTGAAGAATTCCGAGATCCGTTGATGGACACTCTCATGGAGGATCCAGTCAAATTACCATCTGGTATTGTTATGGACAAGGCAGTTATCATTAGACATTTACTCAATAGTGCCACGGATCCTTTCAGTCGGCAACCACTTAGCGAAGACATGCTAACACCAAGTAAGTGCACTGTTAACATTTTTATTTCGATAAAATTTAATTTTTCTTAATTAAATTACTACATAATTGATATTACAGTGCTCGATTTGAAAGAAAGGATATCTGTGTGGAAACAACAAAAGAAAAAATCGACGAATATATAAATGGTGCTAATGATGAAGATTCTGCAAGTAAATAGGAGTAAAAAGAAAGACAGAGCGTTTAGCATACAACATATAAAGAGATTGGCATATAATTCAAACATAATTGTCAATATTGCACGATATATTCTGCCAAACAAATGCATCGATTCAGTGCAGTTAATGAATATAGTGCAATGATCTCGTTGTTGTGCAAAAATTGCGCTCAATAAATTTACAGTTTTTATACAATAAAACATTAACACAGACTGCAGCTAGCGAACTGCCAATATATTGCTCCAAAAATACTTTAGAAAGTTGTAAATAATTGCTGGCCATATGTCAGTATCCAAAATTACGTTATTCATAAATAAGGTACAGTCGTAGTTAGATCAGTTGTAACACTTTTTTTTTTATAAGGTTCGATACGCGCATTTAGATACAGAATGCAGAATCCGCAATTGTTTTACTTATGCGCATTTGAGAAATTTAACTTTTTAAATTAATTTTCTTGATATCTATTATCAATTACTCGCAAAATATATTTATTATTTTAAATTATGCTGATTCTCATTTTGTATTTACGTAAGCGTCTTTAAACTCGTAAAAAAAAGTGTTGCAACTGGTTTGTCCACTTTTGTACATTACTTTTTACGTCTTTCGATGTATGTGGCAGCGGGTAAGTTTCATGCATATCCCGCGAAAATATAATGTTAAAATATTATGAAACTAGTAATATAAATGACTTCTATATTACTTCCACAAACTCGACATTTAAAAACAGAATAACATTGCTATGAAAATCTATACATAAGATTTACATTTCAATGATTAGCAGTACTACTATTTAAAGATATCATATATTAAATTGTGATACATTATTTGTCAATCCACAGAATGACAATTAATAGCAATCGTCTACAAATAGTAGTAAAAATATCATTGAACTATTTTATTTCACTTTTTTTTTCTCTCTAAAGGTACAAAAGCATATGTCAATTTATATATACAATTTTAAATATTATTTTTCGGCTATTTTGTAAAGATAAAATGTGCATATTTCTTTTCAGATAAATCTTATATTAATTCAACAACAGCTTGAATCAGATTCTGAATTGTTCGCTTTGCTTTTAATGGGTGCGTTCAGCGAAACGACCGATCATTGAGCGCCCAGTGAACTCTTGCATCTGATTCGAATATTCTTTAAGATCTGAAAATATTCACCAATCAGATGGAAGAGCTCGCTGAGCGGTTATTTCGATGAACGCATCCAATATAAATATTATTTTACTTTGGATAGTAAAATTGAAGCATTTTCATTATTTCTGTGTATTTTATCATAACTTTAGTACATATGTGCACAAAAAGATATTTCCGTTTGCTAATTTTTATTCCGGAATGCATATGTGTGTGGTCATGTGAATATACTATACATAAATTTATTTATTCTTTATCAAATTGTATTTTTTTTTTTTTAATAATTCATTGATTATTACTTTAATATCTTTTGTGCAATATATATGTAAAACATTCCAAAAAAAAAAAAAATTATAATACTTAAAAAGAGTAAAATGTTTTAATTGTACTGTCTTAAATACTAAATTGTTTATTAATCAAAGATTTAAAATATGTTGTAACTAATATTATTGATTTGCAATTCAACTTTTTTTTGGCAATAATAGCTGCATTTATTTATATCTATCTTGAGGATTATAATGTTTTTTGTATTATGTCTCATACTCCCACACACACACACACACACATACACAGTTTTTATAGCAACAAAACATATTTTATTATTAAAATAATTAAAACATTTATTCAGTCATTAAACATAAATTTCAATAAACTTCATATTTAACATATACATGATGGTATTAAACAAATATTATTAACGGATGTGATTTCAATAATCGAGAATAGTTAGCTATAACATACCCACATTTAAACATCAACATTTAAAAGTTTGATATATAATGTTGTATATGATTTGAGCATAAAAATCATTTAGTCTGAAATTTCTAAAGAGCCATGTCTAAAAAAAAAAAAAAAAAAAAAATACGAAAAGTGACTAGTATTCAATGATAAATATTATATATCATGTTATACTTCGGTACGACGTATCTTTTTAGAAAGACAAAAGACTTGATACAAAATTCGGTAATTTTGAGACAGTGTATTCAGGGCTATATTAGGTAGCAATTTTTTTAGTACACTTTGTGAAATAATTAAGAAGGGGGTACATACTTACACTCGCATACACACAGATGAAGTATTTAATAAAATGCGATGCGCTATTTGTACATATAGAGTCAAAAATAAATTGTCCAATCTTACTGACATTTGATATTATTTTTTACATGTATATATTAAATTTCGGTATGTATACACATGTGCGTATATATCCACACATACTACACATATGTGTACATACATACATATGCACTTTAATATAATATCTTAACTCATGGGAATATCACATCACAAAAAATATCTGTAAATACTAGGATCAGTGTAAAATATAAAAATAAACAAAAATTTATGTGAAATAAAAACATTTCTGCGAAGTAAGATAAAATTGTCCTTTATTTAAAAAAAAAAAGTAATTTATCTAAATGTCTTAATTAATATACTTTTTCAAGAAACCAAATTTTTATTTTCTACTTTTGCTTTGCAGTTGTTCCATTCAATAAATCATTTTTTAAGACTAACATAGCTAGAAATTGGTCTCTTTTATTTAATTGACATTATTAAATGTATTAAAAAACATTTACATTTTTCAACTACTAATCAATGAATGTGTTATCTTAAACTTATAAAACTTAATCAAAATCTTCATCTCGACTTCCCCAATAACTATTAAAGTCAGATACACTCGATTCGTCTTGTCCTGATCTATTTACGTCACAGAAATTGATAGCTGTATAAAATAATTGTCCAAGTTCAATTAATCAAATTTCATCAATATAAATACAAATCAAATATATTTAAATGTAAGCAAATCTAATGATAGATTCTGTTACAAAGTTTTTGTAAAAAGTATTATGCACACTTACGCTTAATGTAACTTCTTTCAACAACTATTCTCGTAGGACACATGTTGACATGTTCTGCAATTTCGGTTTTATCTAAACGATGAGTTGCATCGTATGGGCAGATAGCCTTAAAATTAGGTGGGTAATTCTGTAAGAAAAAAATTTCAGATTCACTCATGGATTATTCGACGCACGATAAAGATATAGGAACTCTAAGACACTTACCCTTTCACATTTTACGATGTGTCGTTGAATTTTCGATCGCGGTATACGATGAAATTTATTATAAGGGCAAGAAAGAATCTCGTCGACGTCGATATTCATTGTTGTACAATGTAACAAACGGCAGTTTGACAAATGAACTGAAGAATACGATGATTCTTGAGTCGTTTGATTCCTCGTAATTAATGTGCACGTGATAAATATTCAAAACAAAGTAGACATTTGATACTCTTTCAGATTGAATTGGAATGTACCATAGACTATAGAGTGAACTCACTGGTAGTACTACGCACGAAAATTGATAGAAGTATAGTCGGGTGCAGGTAGTGTATAATGCAAGTGCATTTAATAAAAATTTGTTTCAACGTGTAAATTATTGAATGATTAGAGGTTTAGGTATAGAGGTTAGGGTGAAAATATAAAGCACTTGTTACCTGAAAATTAAATTATGTAAAATTGATTTTTATGTTAATTTAATATTTTTTTCTATCATTAATTTCTTTTTTCCAACGTGTGTGTGTGTGTAGTGCGTGTGCGCGTGTGTGTGTGGTGCGATTTCTATGGACTGTTAGGCAACCTTTTATTATTACAGCCGTGCCTCGGTTTGGGATGAATCTTATCGATACACTGTGCAAGAAAACGTACATTGCGATAACCAATTATTACGATAGTTGTCAATGAATAATATCGACATCAGAAGTAGACGAGGGACGCACTGTGAAAAGATGGAACAGAATTGTTATGTGCAAAAACCAAACGTCGATAATTTGAAGCCTCATAGTCATAGCACGAATTCTGTAATGATTGTAATTAATATTATGAATAAACTATATTCATATGTAGTTTATAGGCCATATATTATATATAAAGGTGCTTTTTTTATTATTGCCCTTGCGGGGTACACTCTACTGCCATATATTAAAATATATTATTAATTGAATATTATTAATCGAACGTGTAGTAAATCAAATATATAAAAAAAACTTATTTTTAAATCCTTCTTAAGTAATTTGTCACAGTACATTTCCATATTATAACACTGGGAACGCAGTATTATGTGAATTAATTTTTTAATAATGCCATGTAAAAATACTAAAAATTATCGAAGCGAATCTTATCGAAATAATTACGTGAAGTAAACGAGATGACGAGTTCGTCAATCTCGAGGTTTCTCGTCGCGGAGGCTTCGAAAACGCTCGCGAAGTACTAGAAGTATAGAAAGAGTAAGTTGGTGGCACGGTCGGAGTCGCCGTTTCCGCCAATTCTGTGACCACGCTCACCACGCCTATGACCACGCCTGTGATACATATCCCACAGTAGTAACCATTACAAAATGGGCGTGGCCATGGGCGTGGTCATAGAGTTGGTGGGAACGATGGCTCCGACCGTGTTATCAACTTACTCTTTCTATACTCCTAGTACTACGCGAGCGTTTTCGAAGCCTCCGCGGCGAAAAACCTCGGGATTGACGAACTCGTCATCTTGTTTACTTCACGTAATTATTTCGATAAGATACGCTTCGATAATTTTCAGTATTTTTACATGGCATTATTAAAACATTAATTCACATAATACTGCGTTTTTGGAGCCTTCGCGGCGAATAAACTATAAAGCATAAAATAAAAGGACGTAACGCACAAAAATATAATTGAGAAAAAATACAAAAGACACAAGGGCGAGTAAACGTGAGTAAAAAAAAGTTCGCAATAAGTTTGTCGTCGTTATATTTATTTATTTGCTTTATTGTTATATGTCATATAATAGTTTTATATCATATATCGCAGTTATCATAAATCAAATTTGAAAATAGGCTTTAAATTATAACAATATATCCTTAGAGAATAATTGAAGCGCTCCCTGGAATATAGGTCAAAAAGCCCTCATACGTTTTCCATGAGCTTCACATCATTATCATCGTTATTCTCATCATTATCTCATTGAAACTTACGCGCGTTGTGTGGGGACCGTTTCAATTATAGTATATCGTCGCTATGTATTGAACACTTACCGAAATCCCCACCAAGAAAGATTTTCAAATGTTCAATCGAAATGAACATTTTATATATCCGAGTGTATGTGTATGTGTATATGTGATTTATGTAGGTGTGTATATATATATGTGTGTGTGTGTATCTATATTATATTATTATATCATTACTAAGTCCAGCCGAGATAGCAAGGATGACATTTCTTTCTTTTTCTTCTTCCTCTCTATGTACCTTTGTTTTTTTTTCTTTTTCTTTTTTTTTTTTTTACTTTTTCCTATAGTTACGTTTTGCGTGTAATAATAACCATAATATAATAATAAACATTATTACACCACCACAGCAATAATAATATTATAATAGCACTGTCGCACTAGGGACGCACGGCTAATATCCTCATGCGTTTGGCGGCCCACTACCACTTTTACAATGAACTGTATTCATTGATCTGAATAGGATTCAGTATATAATATATTATTAGTTACATTGCGTATTTCGATTCGTGACACGTTGCCTGTAACGCTTACGTAAATTCGATTTCTTTTTTTTTTTTTTTTCCAAGAACCTGGTCATTTACGCGCGGTATACGGTACGTGATAGAATTTTCGTGGTTTACATTATCTTGCGTATTAGCTCGATAAAAATTCGCTACAATCGTGACAATCAGTGTCCAATAAGTCTGCCTGATACGGAGCGGTGATTTTGTGCTGCGGCAATCATTAACTATCCAATGAAGGATCGCGCCTACAAAACAAACGCAAAGATGTAAATGTAAACGGCTGGACAACGAAAATTCCGATTTATTTCTGGTAAATCGGTCGAAATAACATCGCTCATTATCTTCGTACTTTTATTCGTATTCTTCGATTTAACGCAACACCAACGTACGCTCGTTGATGAAAAAAGGTCTATACAGTCGTTCGTCTAACGGACGATCTTCAAGTGCGATCAGATTTGTTATCCACGCTCGAAAGTCTACAGAAAGAGAATGCTTCTCCTCTTTACGTCTCCTTCCCCCCCTCCCTAATTACTACATACTTGGGACACGATTTAGAGTTTAGAGAGACGGTGGTTTACAAGCGACAGACAGATTTAGCGCAGTGACAGTGACGAGTTCAAGCTTAAGTGCAAGAAGGTGGAAGAAGAATAATATGTGCCCAGGTTCGCTGAAGTTAATGATCCCTCCCTCCTTTACATCTTTTTAGGTTTTTCATCCGGACCATCTTTACTAACTCTCTCAATTTACGGCATGGAAGTAATCAGAATCACCCGTTTTATGAAGCAATTATTTACACAATTGTATCATGTCCGTAAGATTACAGCATTTCTTTACAGCGCTCTACGTAATAAACACAGTAATTTTCATCGCCTATTGTTCGATATGGTACTAAGGGCACAGCTGTCTCCTCAACGTAAATAGCTTGCAATTTAAATCAATCGGAATCTGAATTTAAAACTTCTTTTTTTTTCTCAAATAAAAATTTATCTCTAAACTGGATCATCATCACGAACGAACTAGCAAGTATTAGGTTTGAAATATTTCCAATACCACGAATTTATATCATAATGATGCAGATTTATCACTAATAAAATTTTGTAGTTTATCATTCAAATACTGATACAAAACATAAATTTCATGTATGTAATTTAAATTATTACGCGTCTAAATCATTGTGATGATGGATTCTGGCGTTTAATATTTCAAAATGTCCCGAATATTAAGTTTTACTAGAAAAGAAAATCATTTAGTGTTTATCAACGTGCCGGATGTCTCTGTTGAACGATAATTAATAAACATGCGAGTTTGTGCGATTAAGAAAAGAATGACACAAATCCGGAGTAATTACACCATCATTATCCTATTGCTTTCTTTAATCGTTACTCACTCTTTTTTTTCTTTTATTTCTCGCTCTTGATTACACCCCATTTCTGTAATTAACTCGGGGAGATATATTAGTGATAGCAATAAGTTGAATAATTAAGGATTTGTCGTCCTATCCTCTAGTGTGACAATATTAAGAATCTGGGTTTGAATGAATATAAGTTTGTAATATAATTTATGTGCCTACAAATAATATTGATCCAGTCCAAACTATTGCTATTACTATTTTTTTTTTTTTTTTTTTTTTTTTTCCATTTTTTGTCAGATCCAAAATATGAAAATATGTTATATTTAAGAGGTCGAAGCTGTGTCAGCACGAATGGTTCTTATCCCCTAATGGGTCCATTTAGTCCACGCCTGTAAGTAAAGTTAATATCCATAATTTTTTTTTCTTTTTTTTTTTCTTTTTACCGTAGTAACATTTCATATTATAGATTTGAAGAAGAAAGTGTTGTAAATCAAATCTTACTGTGCAAAAAATTTTACCTGATGTTGTTTGTCTTGTACGGCATCATGCATTCCCCACGCAGGTGGATCTATTTTATTCTGTTCATTTGGCGGGATTTCTGCTAATTCGGCTCCAAACCCTTGTCCCGGCAATAACGTCAATGGCATGAGTGACAATGGTGTATTTCCATTAGTCGGAAAAGATTGCGTATTCATGTGACCCTAATACACGAATAAAATTAATAAATGTGCAAATAAATAGCATATTATACTACAAATCTTTAGTGAAGTATAATAAACTGCTGTATAAAAATGATGACAAAAACAATGGAACTATGAAATTGTATAAAAGAATCAATAATTACCTGAAAGGAAGATTCCACCATTTGATGAAGCTCAGGGTCGACATTTGATAAACGTTGATTATATTGATTGGGATTTGACCGAAACACTGTTTGTTGTCTCTCAACTGCGATATTAGGCGCCAGGTTGCAATTCGACCATGCTAGTTTGTCGTTGAGCATCCACCCAATAGAATCGGCATCTCCACCCGGACCCATACCTGTTGCCGAATAATTTTTCCATGCTCTTTCAGTACCAATCGGTCGTGGTACTTTACGATCCTCGATTTTCAACTGGCTCATCTCCTGCGCAACCTGCGCCGGTGACGAGGGGGATATGGCCGGTGATCCACCGTTCTCCAAACTCGTAATGAGATCGATAGTACCACCGGGTTGGTTACCGATGTTTGCCAGTTGATTGGAAAACGCCATTTGGCTGATCATGGAATCTTGCGGCGGGTAGTTAGTATGCGGCGCCGGTGTGGCGAACGGCCAACGCGTCGTTTGGGCCGTCGTCGAAATACCAGTGTTCGCTGTCGGCGTTGCCTGCGAAGGCGCCTGATACTTCCCTAGCGGATAGTTACCGAGCATCGCCAAATTATTGGACTGTATCGCAGATGGCGGTGGTCCCGGTACGGTAGCGGCAAACATGTTGGTCGGATGCAGTCCCGCTGATCGGGGGACGGTATTGAATACTGTCACCTGCGGCTTATTCAGGTGAAGCGAGCTAGAGAAGTCGGGAGCGCGCGGGTTCAATCTTGACATGCTAACGGTGGTGTTGATTACAGAGGCGGAGGGGGCGATAGTCTGAGCGAAACTCTGCATGTGAGGATGGAACGGTAACAGAGAATGGCCTGTGCCACTCTGAGTATCGTTCGGCATCATTTTCAACAAGTTAGAGTTTACGTTCGGATGTTCATAGTTACCGCCGCCACTGCTGTTTGCCGTCTTAAACAAACTGACGTCTAACGGCGGCTGAGACGTAGACGGTATCACGTGTGCTGCCGGTTGATGCGTCGTCGCGTTTCGTGTAGTCAGATCGCCCTGAAAAACTGCTGGCCTGAACTGCGCCGTCATACCAGCGCCCATATCGATGTTCTGAGATATTACTGGTCTAGCCACTGCTAGACTACCGGGTGGTTTGTTCGGTAACGGATGCTCATTATAATTCGTCGACGATTGAAATTGCGCGGGCTGTATAGGATTATTGTGAACAGAGCCTGATATTGCAGTTCCAATCACGTTGGCTGCTGCATTGTTTGTGCTACCTGGCTTGCTAGAAACCGGGGAACACATGGCTGTACCGCGATATCCTGGAGCTTTGGATGCGTCTACCTGTGCACGACAAAATTTAAAATAACAAAATATTCAGATATTAAAATAATTAAATAATTTCTTGTCATACTACATACCTGCGGTGGAGAACTGTCGAATTTAGCCGTAGATGGACCAGAATTCGTGTTTGACGATACACCACCGCCCGCAACGGTCGCAAAATTCATGCCCTTTTGAGTTTCATTTTCTCTTCCTCCCCACATCGACTGTTGCGTGACTTTAGTAAAAGTATCGTTAAACAGTGAATATTCAAGAGGCGTACTACTAGGCTGCTGCTGCTGCTGCTGTTGCTGCTGCTGCTGATGTTCTCGAGTTACGACCGGTGTAGTACTGCGAATACCCTGCTGTGACTGTTGTTGCATTTGTGGCTGCTGTTGCTGTGCCGCTGGCAGTGGCGGCGGTAAAGCTTGCGGTTGCAGCGGTACAACTGGCGGTGAGGATGTCACTCGTACAGAACTGGCTGACGTCGAAACAATCGAACTTTCCGGACAGTTTGTTGTTACCACGGCATTCGACGATGATTGTGACGAAATCGCAATCGTTCCAGGAGGATAACTCGATTTCCCGGGATAATGAGGCGCTATCGCTGATGGAGTAGACGACAGGGTGGGCAGTGATCGGCAGTGTTTCGGCGACGTACTGACTATGGACTGTTGTTGCTGACTGGTTGTGTGAGCACTTGCCGCAGATGTGGTTGACATGATAGTCACGGTCGCGGTTTGCGCCATAGGTTTCTGTTGTTTGTTCAGCGGTGCGGTGTGAGTCGACTGCATGACGGTAGTAGAACTGTGAGTCGAGGCAGTGATTTCGGATAGCTTAGCCGCGAATGTTTGCGTCGTGCTAGTTGTGACAATCTTTGTCCCTGCCCTACCGGCAGTCATAATTGCACTCGTATACGACATCGTCGTTTTAGTGTTCGACGATGATGCCATTTGCGCTGCTGCTTGCGCGCGTTTTTCTGCTACAAAGGTAAATTTAATATGTAATGTATGATACAAAACAATACACGTTTCGATATCTATGTTAACTTACGTTTTTTAATATTAAATTAATATTAATAGCATTAAATATTATAAAAATATTAGAGTAAACAATTAGGTAATATAAATTAAATTTACAATAAAATACACGCACGATATACACATTTGTACAATTAATGATTAACATTTATACATATCGTCATGTTTTACGTTACCTGCGGCTATAAGTCTAGGTGCTGTTGCACGTGGCAAAGAAGTAGAGAAAGCACCAGTAAGTTTTACACTTGACGATGAACGAATGGGAGCTAATGGATTAACCGTAGACGTGCCTGAAGGATATCCTGATTTATTAACTTGACTGCTTGTTGTTGACGTTAGATTAGGTGGTTTATTAACTGGACCAATTTTTGTTTTACTTGCCTAAAAAGAAAAATATTAACAATATCAACAATCGACTTAAGCTATTTATTCGACTTACGTTTGTCAATGACTTAAATTTCGTAATCCTTAATGGCAATCCAATTTACATTTGCAATACGTAATGTGACATAACGTCATAGATTATTACATTTCTCGTACTCACAGCAACAGTGGAAATAGACTTATCCCACGAGGAAGTTGTAACAACACTGAGTTTGGATTTCGGAAGCAACTGCAATATATCTACATCTGGTTCCTTAATAAGTAGCGTTATCCACGAATGAGCCTGTTTTGTTGCTTCAGATGATCCCCTATAAAAAAAAAAAAAATTTTTTTTAATGATATAAAAATTTAAATATAAACATCTTTTAATTTAAATATTTAAAATATTTATCCCAATAGTACAAAACGTAATACAAAAAAATTCTAAACATTTAATTCTCTATATATTTATATTTAATTCAAAAAACAATTAATATAGATTTATAATTACTCACTTAATGGTAATGACTCTTTCCACTTGACATTTACTTTGCTTTTCTACTTCGATGTGCGCACCCGTAGCACCACGAATAGCATTTATATGACTGCCACCTCTGCCTATTACTCGGCTGATAGCATTTGTGGGAACGGACACTTTTTTAGAACGAAACGGTGAATTCATAAATCTTCCCGAATCATCAGACTGTCCCCTGTAAACCACAATTACATTAGATAGCCGTAAATAATATTAATTCACTAAAATACATAAAGAAAAGAATTTTGGAAAACTTTTTTCAAGAACATGTATCTTACTTTCGTACAACTTCTTTCCATCCTTCTTCACGCTTTCCACTTTGTTTGGGGCTGGTATTACTCGCTTTCGATGACGTGTTTAAAGTATCTCCATCGTATTGATTATTATAAGACTTTTTTCCTTTGCCAGGAACATAAGTTTCATTACCAGTCGCTTCAAAATCTTCTCTATCAGCAGGATGCCTCAAGGAAGATTCAAAAACTAATTGACCTTTCAATTTTCGGTCGGAATTAATATTGGTGGATGTCCTAGTGGTTGTAATCGAAGTTGTTGATACCGATCCTGCACTGGTAACGCTAGTAATAACCATAATCCGCCTGTAAAAATTATTGATATATAACAAAATATTATTTTAAATTTTAATATATTTCAAAAATAGGTAGATACAAAACAAAAAAGAAAAATGCGTTTACTTACTTTTCCGAAGTATTATTCTGAGATTTGGTCGATGTTGCCGTATTTTGAGATAAATTCGTGTTTTGTGAAAGAAGGGACTTGGACGAACGCTGTGGGGACGTATCCTTATCGTTGTTACTAGGACTATTATTATTCTTTTTTTTCTTTTTTTCCTTCTTTTTTTCTCTTGCTTTTACATCATTGCTACTGCAACTTCCCTGACTGTTTGCATCTATTCCACTATCACCCTCTTCTCTATCAGGATCCTCCGGGCTTCTGTTCACAGGAGATGGTACACTCTCCATTCTTTCATCGCCGCCTTCATGTTCGCTGTCGTCTGCTCGATCGCATTCCTCATCTGATTTTTTTCCGTTTTCTTCCTTATCCTCAAAAGTGGTTTCATTTTTCTTGTACTCCTCATGAAGTTTACGTTTCTCTTCCTTCTTCTCAAGTTTTTTCTTTTTCTTTCTCTCTCGTCTTCGCGCAGCAGCCGCCTTTTTCGATTCCTCTCTTGTCTTTTCCATATCAAGTTCTTCTAATAATATTGTGGCATTTTTATTTGCTTTAGCAGCCTGTGTTTCTTTGGCAGCTCTTATTACTTTCACACACTCCTGACATTTTTCTAAGAGCTCTTTGTCGCTAACTGTCGCTATATATCTTGTCATCTCTTGATCACTTGGAAATTGCGTTACGTGATTTACCATCCATTTCACTACCTTAATATGACCTTTTCGAAACGCAGCCATCAGACAAGAAACCTAATCATGAAATATATTTTGTTTTAGATTTGATAAAAACAAAATCATATAAATTTTTTGCGTCAAATTATCATATATACCTTACGGTTATCCTGAGAGTCTATATCTGCACCTGCGTGGTATAATAAATCTACGACATTGAGATGTCCACCGTTTGCGGCTAACCATAATGGACTGTTCCCTTTTTTATTTTTTACTTCAACTTGGGTTCCCTAAAAAAAAAAAAAAAACGTTAATTAATGAACATGTTTCATAATGTAAGATATGATATATAGCGATCTCGATAATAATTACTTCGACAATAAGAGTTCTACGAAACGGCAGTGTCCTTTATCAGCGGCAATAGTGAGGGCAGTATCACGAGATGACGGGACAGGCGTCGCATTAACATCCGCACCCTTGGCAAGCAATACTCTTCCAACTTCAACATATCCACCACTAGCGGCTTCCATTAACGGCGTTAAACCAGTCTTTAAAAAAGAAAGAAACATTATTTAAAAAAGTTATTTCATAAAAATAACATATATCGCTGGAAATTTGAACATGTTACCTTGGCTCGATGTTCGACGTTTGCTTTTCGATCAAGAAGAAGACTGACAACCTCGTGTCTTCCTTGAAAGCATGCAAGGGTCAAAGCCGTATTGCGATTCGTCTCAATTTGCGCATTAATATCGCTACCCATATCCAAAAGTAGTTTAACTGCCGCTGCACATTAAAATTATACATATATATATATATATATTCATACTGCAGTCGTGATAAAATGTCGTTCTTTACATGTAGGTATGAAATATTTCATTCTTAAATATTAATTACAATTTCTTACCGGTATGACCATTCATAGCAGCCAACATTAAGGGAGATATGCCCAATTTGGAACCAGTACGAGAATTAATTTCGGCACCATGGCTTAATAGAAGTTTAATTATGTTTACATATCCACCGGATGCTGCCAAACTCAAAGGGGTATAATCGGAAACGTTGCGATGCTCTTTGTTTGCGCCACGATTAAGAAGAAGCTCCACTACTTCGTATCTACCTCCGCTACATGCGAGAGATAGTGGTGTATCCTTAGTACGTTCAGATTGAGCCTCTATATCGGCTCCGTGATTGAGTAAAATTTCAACTACTTTTTGATGACCAGCCGTTGCGGCTAAGATAAGCGGCGTAAAACCTTTTTTATCTCTATGTTCTGTAAAAAATTAATTCACTGGCTTAATAAGTTTCTAAATTTCATAATATAATTTTTTTTTTATTTTATACAAATGTACATAACAATATTTCACTTACCGATATTCGATCCACGACTCAAGAGAAGTTCAACAAGATCTTCATGTCCTCCAGCGCAAGCCAACGTAAGTGCCGTGTCGTGATTGCTATCGGTTTCTGAATCAACTTCCATACATACGTATTGAGAAGAAGAAGCTTGGTTGGACGCGTATCCTCCTGTTGGGGCACCTGTTGTACATTGGTCGATAACTGAATGGTGAAAACATTCTTAGCAATTTATTTTAAGCCTTATTATACTATTAGTGTCGATTACAACGGAAATCGTAACATCGTTCAATTCTCACCTGTTGATGGATCCAGCTGATAATTTTGTGCAGGAAAATTTGGAGCTTGTTGAGCATTGGCAGTTTGTTGCTGCTGGCAAGACTGCTGTTGAGATAGAAGGGGATATCTGGCTTTCTTGCCCTTTCCGGTAGTTGGTGCAGTATACACTTGTTTCTTATCGGAGGTAGCAACGTTCACAGTTGTTGTAGTAGCGGGTGCTTGAGTCTGGGTAGCAACTTGAACTTGATTAGTGTTACAAGTTGTGGATTGCATATAATTTCCCGATTGATGAGGAGGTATGCTATCAATTATTCCTGTTGCGCCACTCACAGCTGGTAATGTTTGCGTAGGAAATGCTAATAACAAAAAAAAATTAAAGTAAATAAAAAAAATTATTCGCTAATTTAAAAATTCGACCATATTTTTGAGCAAAAGACACGCGTTTTGACAACTTACTCATTTGAGAGGATTGAAGCAATAATTGGGGTTGAAAAGTATCGCTGCTAATATGCTGCTGTATACATTCGCGAAAACGTATACTACCCTGGCGGAACCCTTCCTCAAAGGCTCTCAAACGATTGTTTAGCGTTGGATTTTGCAAAGATTGCGTACTTGTTAATTGTAAGCCCGCTGATATGTCTGCCTCTATTTGAACGCCAGCGCTGGTCACTTGTAATGACGGTAAAGCCGGTAAAGAAACAGAAGGTGGTACTGACAGCACGGGAGTAAAATATTCTTGAGACCCATGAGGACTTCCACCTTGTTGAACTATTTGGGTAGTATGCAAATGTTGCTGTTGTTGTTGTAGCTCTTTATTATTTGATACATCCAATCTTTTTAACTCAAGCTTCTCTTGATCTTCCGTTGCTGTACAAAAGTAAAATAAGATGTTAAGTCGTTTATATTTTTAATTTTATTTTCTGAAATTTTAAGAAGAAAAGTATTTACTGTCAACTGCATCGTCGAAACTAATGGAACGAAAAATTTCAAACGCATCGTCGATAGGAATATCCGTACCATCATCCAATTTTAATACTCTTTCATTAGGAGAGAAAGTTTTAGATTTCTGAGCGCCAGTAAAAAACGCGCAAGCACTTTCTCTGTATTTTCGTGTTAATTCAGGATCCGTTTGTTCGGATAAATTTTCTTGTGCAGCCTGCTGTTAAAAATATATTTAAAAGTTTTTTTTTAAGAGTCTACAAATACACTTTATATATGTAAAAAAAAAAACTGCAAGTAACTTAAAAATTACCTGACTAAGCAAATGATGATGTGTAGGATGCAAATGTGACATCAATTGAGTAGGCATGAGTATGTTACCCGTATTATTAGCAACTATATTGGTTTGCTGCTGTGAATGAATTTGTTGATGTGGCTGTGGCGGTTGTGATTGCGGTTGTTGAGATTGCTGTTGTATCTGCAAAAAAAATTTATTTTTTAATTTACGTAAAAAAATTATGCATGTTATATTAAATTATCTCGAATGCTGTAAGATTTTTTAAGTCAAAATTATATGCAAACAAAAATAGAAATTTACCTGTACTTGATCCAACTGAAGTTGTAGTTGTTGATTGAGTTGTTGGAGTTGCTGAACTTGTTGTACTTGATAAGAAGGACGTTGCTTTTGCTGATACTGCTGATGAAGTCCAGCCATTATAGTCGCTTGTGTTTGCTGTAATTTTGCCATTCCCATGCTAGATGTAGTAGCTTTTCGTACGTTTTTTCCTTCCTTCTTGGAAACAGGTTTAGCTTTTGGGCGATCGCTTATAGCAGTATTTTGGCTGACATCGCTGCTTGCAGTAATGGGTGATTGGGAGACGGCTATAAGGGCTGGAGGAGTAGAAATGCTCGGTGGACTTGGAGTGGTTGTCGAAGAAGTAGCACTAATAAGCGACATAGTGGTAGTAGTGGTCGTGACAGGTAACGGTGCAAGACTCAAAGGAGGAGGAGGAGAGGAAGAAAATGTATTTGTAGTGAATGTATCTGTCGCAGTTGAAACTATAGACAGCACTTTCGGAAACGGTGTGTTTTGTACTCCCACCAACGTACCTTCTAGGTAAGAGGGACACCCTATCAACGGATCGTTAGGTACTGGGTACGTCAATGAGCCACCAGACATACCAGATGTATTGCAAACTATACCTATTAAAAAAAATAATTTCATTAAAAATATTAAATTTTTTTTTTCAATGTAAATGCATTATTTCGGCAAACAATGAAGTAAAGAAAATACCTTGAGGAGATGTTGACTGAGTTGGTAAGTCAATATTTAACATATTCGGGGGAATTAAGGTGTCTGATTCGAGAGGATCTTGCAGCGATTGATTCGATATTGAATTTCGCTGATTACTAGTAATTACATGTCCAGCACCTTTAATTTGTAATTCCCGTTCTACCCTCTGTAAATATTTTTTATCCTGTATACAACATATACAGAAATATGAGTTTTTAAATTTCAATGGTACATAGGTATTAATAAATAATAATTATAATTGTTTTATTAAAAATATATTAAAACATTGTAAAAATTGATATTATAAAATAAAACGTACCTGTAACTCCTCAAGTATTCGTTGCTTATCGAGGATTTGCTCTTGTCTAGTTACAGTTTTCCGACTTTCGCTGACATGTATCACTTGCGTTGACGCCGCTGGCGTCGGACTAAGACTAATATTAGGTTCTGACAAACTTGTAAAACCACCACTGCCTTTATCGAGAATATTGGTATCATCCTTGGAAGTAGTTGATTCTCCTGCGGGTTGTGAACGAACTTGTTGCGCTTCGGCAGAAGTAAGGCTCATATCGGGCATCATAGTTACTGATCGATTCTTTCTCAATAACGATTTTTGCGTATTATGTTTAGGTTGAAGATTTTGCGCTTGTTGTTGCTCGGCGGTTTGCTGTTGAGGTTGTTGCTGTTGCGAATGTTGTGGCTGTGTAGACGTTTGCTGAGAGTGAGGTACGTGTTGCTGATGACCTATATGTTGTTGAGGTTGGGGTTGTGATTGTGGTTGCTGCTGTTGAGGTGGTGGTTGTTGTTGCGGTAATAACATGGGTGCTGGTGCAGCATTATGAGGAGCACTCATCATAATGCTATGAGGATAGTCCAATAATAATTGAACAACAGAAGTATGACCTCCCTTTGCCGCTTCTATTAGCATAGTAGAACTATCCTATAAATAAATTTTTGGAAAATTTTATATTAATATCAATATAGTTAACTTGAAAAAAAAGTACATCGTATATTTAATAATTTATTAATATTAAAAGAAAAAACCAAATCTTACTTTTAACTTGTGAAATGGATTCGCCGATTGTGCAAGAAGTAGTTCAACCACTGCAAGATGACCACCAGCACATGCCAACGAGAGTGGAGTATGATCATTGTTTGTCGTTTGTCGATTGACATCGGCGCGCTTCGAGATAAGAAATTGAACCGTGCACAAATGGCCTGCTCTACAAGCTTTCATCAATGGAGTTCTACCTCCCTCCGATTCGTGCTCCTTAAATAAAAAAAATTAATTATAAATAATTTACATAATATAAAAATAGTGTATAAGTAAATAAAAATATTATAATAAATCTGTACTAGATCAGCGCCAAATTGCAACAAAAGGTCAGCAACATCAGTGTGACCATTTTCGCACGCATATGTCAATGCTGTATCTCCCGTCTGCGTCTGAGCGTGAACATCTGCTGCAGATTCTAATAAATATCGGACGAGATCTAAATGTCCTTCCTGCGCAGCCTCCATTAGAGGAGTGGATGCACCCAGTTCAATATCCGCTCCCGCTTTGATTAAAAAATCAGCAACTTCCAAGAAGCCGCCACAACAAGCCAAGGTAAGCGCTGTCTCCTGAGTTTCCTCAGTTTGAGCGTTGATGTTTGCACCTTTTTTGTTAATCACACTCATATTATACTCGTTTACATTCGATAGTTGTTCAACAATTCAAATGTAAAAATTTTTAATACCTTGACTTAAAAGCAAAGCGACCATTTCTTCGTGACCCTCACGTGCTGCTTCCATCAAAGGCGTGTAACCTTCGTCGTTAACTTCCTCGATGTTCGCACCACGTTCAATCAGAAGCATAGCTAGGTCTACATGACCTCCGCAGGCGGCTAATGTTAATGGCGACTCAAAACTATCTGTCGGCATATTTACTTGGGCACCTGAATCTAAAAGTAAACGAGCAACTTCCACGTGACCATCCATTGATGCTTCCATAAGAGCGGTATGCATTTCGTCGGTTTTATGCTCCTGTAATAATGCGTAATAACACTGTTCGTAAAATTCTTTAATATATATAACAGTTGTGTTAAACGAGTTTTAGACCAAACTAAATTGTCCGAAAAGTAAGAATACATTACACTACAATTGATTCGGTAACGTTCACGTAACGTTACGACAGTAAATATACCATAAACAAGTTTCTTTCAAAACTGATTTAAAAAGATAAGCAACTTTTCTATCCATATATTTGGTATAATATTTTTTTTTTGTAACTCGACAATTCGTTTATTCATATATCAAAGAAGAAAAGTGATTGCTACCTGATCCGCACCAGCCTCCAACAAAAAGCGGACCATTTCTAAATGTCCTTTATAACAGGCCAACGTCAACGCAGACTCTTTAAATTCATTGGAATGAGTATTAATGCCGGCCCCACGTTCAAGCAAGATCTTTGCTACTTGAACGTGGCCTGCGCTTGCCGCTTCCATGAGAGGTGTATGACCGTTCTCATTATGATCTTCAACATTGGCCCCTGAATCTAACAAGACACGCACAACCTCTTCGTGTCCACCAGCGCAGCCATACATCAGAGGTGTATTTCCTTTGATAAAAAAAAAAAAATACGTTGTCAATACATTTCTATGACTCAAATAATATTGCGTAACCTTAACGATATTTGTATATCGATAAAAAAAGACTTAACGTACTGTATAAAATTTTACGTGTTAAGATAAATAAAATTGGCAAATAATTTTACCTGATGTGGACTGAGCATTGACATCGGCTCCATGAGCAATCAACAAAGTCACGATATCAACATGACCTGCACTAGCAGCTTCCATCAAAGGGGTGCAGTCCCCCTTAATGCCACGATCTTCTACATTAGCGTTCATCGCCAAAAGTACCTGTTTCAAAAAGACAGAGACAAATAAACTTCATGAATCTATAAAATTAATGTTGTAATTTGATCAACATTATCTTACAATTGTATGTATGTACAACATATAATTATAATGCTAACTTCATGTTCATGGTTAACATTATAAAAAAAAATTGAAGCATAAAAAATTGATATTTTAAACATTTCCACGTAAAAGCGTACATACAACGTTTTCATATAATTGTATATCATTAAACAATGATTGAGTGACTGTAATTACAATATATCTAACCTTAAATTTTACAAATATTATGAAATGCATGCCGATACAAAGAATATTTTATTTGTACAAATACACACTTTTACAATCTAAATGTGAAAATATAATATATAACAGAACTGCACAATACGCTTAATATTACTTTTGATCTTTTATAATCCGAATTACTGTACCAATGTATCATTACAGTCATTCAAACTGAATTTTTAACATTGATTAATAACACTTGTACAAATATTATCTAAAAATATTGCAAAAACATAGTAAAATATGCTTATTGCAAAGTTAACATAAAATGATATAAAACATATCATTTGATGTACTAAATGCATACACAGAAATGTAAAAACTTTATCAAGTACACTGTAAAATATAACAAAAAAAATAAAACAAAATTTTTTTTTCCCATAGATTATCGCAGAAATTGCCGCAGATTAGGTGTCAATGTAATTCCATGATCAAGTTTGCCACACATGTAACCAGGCATGCATGTTAAACGTGTAAACCGGAAATTTTTTATTCACACGCATAACGCACCTTGATAAAACATTTTTACAATGACCCATATGCATATTTCACATGAATGTGGAACTTGATTTTTTTTTTTCTTTCTTTTTTTTGCGAAAAGATGTACGATTGTAATATTGATTCAAACCTGAGCAAGTTCGTAGTAACCGGCTGAGCAAGCTAAAGAGAGGAGGCTCTCTCCCTCCTCGGTAGTCTCGTGGACGCTTCTGCCCTCGGTTAACAACTTCCGAACGGTACCGACGTCACCGTCGGTGCACGCCTCGACAAGAGAACGTTTTTCGTTCGGTGTACGAGGATTATCACTACGCATACGGGTCAATGCAGCGGCAGCCTCATCCAATGCACAAGAAACACTTGACGTTAATCGACGCAGCACTTCGTGATCGGGGAGATGCTTCCCATCAGCCGACGACAGTTTCCCGATGCCGGCTGCTTCAAGCAACGCCTCGAGACGAGCCTGGGTCTCAGGATCCACAGAACGCTCGGGATCGTCAGGAGTCAGTAGAAACTTGGACGATTCGGGATGATCTTCGTCTAATTCAACCTGATCGATCGCAAAACACTCCACCTACAATAAAATTGCTCGTCAATAAAACCAAATGTTAAACACAGTGGGGAAAACAAAAGAAACGCAAAAACTAAGTTTCTTTTTACTTAAGTTTATAATCGTTATATATATATATCTATATATATATATATTTATCTCGCATTCAATCAACACTACGCGATTTATACTTGTTTATCCAAGCCGTCGGCATTCAGCAGAAAGACTATAGGTTTCTATCCAGAGATCAAAGCGAGGCGAGCGATATCCTTTATCGGAAAAGACAACAGACGTCTAGTCTGTTTCGACGTGCTCGCGTTTCGCGCGAACCGAGGCTCGCATTATCGGCCGCGAGACAATAAACGTAAATACGGGAACACCGCGAGTGAAAGTATAATTGTGTTTTCTAGGCGAACGGCGAACGGCGGCGGCGGCAGCGGCGGTCGCGGCGATAAGTGACGTTACGAACGGCTTAACGCTCGGCGATGCGCGCGGCCGTTCCCCCTGCGAAAAACGAGGAGCGGCCCTCGCGCGCGCGATGACGACAATGACGACGACGACGACGATGACGATGACGATGACACCGACGACTTCCACGACCTATGGCACCCAGCGTGCACCCCCGCGCGCGTAACCTACCCATGCGTCGTTCTTTCGTTCGTCCCTATTCTTCGATACTACGGGGAAACACGAAGCAATGAGCGAAGATGATCGGAACGTGCCCTCACGTCTGGAAGTACACGCGTGCACGGCAGAGATCAGAGGGAGGGGGGAAACGTGGCAACGATCGACACAGACGGTTTTTTCTTCCCTTTCGCCCGGGGACGAAGGAATCGGACGAAACGTCGGAAAGTGTCGCGCGTAACGCCGTTGAACGCGGAATAATATGGTGGCTCGGTGTCGTGCGCGACATTACGCTTTTTTCCACGCGTGCATCGACCAGCGAGCGCCACGCGGAGATGCGGGGACGAACGTACGCCGCGCCTTACGGCGATAGCGCGGCACGCCGACGGCCGTGGACGCGATTACGAGCAAACCTGCCTGCTTCACTTTTTCGCCCGTCCGCCTGCGAACGAGCTGGCGACAAAAGGTTGGCCTCGGAGGACCGAACTGGCTGATCCGCACCGCAAAACTCGTGCGGGCACTCGCGAGCGAGGAACGCGACGTACTCACGGGAAGTTCACCAGATGGCGCGGCCGGCGACAGTGCGACGAACGCACGCGCACACTCGCGTTATCCCGAGTACTGCACGCATTCACGCAGGAACGGTCGTGCGCGCGCGGGCATACGTGTGTGCGTGAACGCACGTGCGACGTCACGTTTGCGTGTGTGCGTGGACAGTTTCCTGCGACTGGACGCGCATGTCACACGCTTGCGTGTGTACGTACGTCGCGATACCGTGCACGCGTGCGATGCGTAAAGCGCGCTGGCGGAGGCGCTTTAATAACCAGCACTCGCGCGAGACATGCACTCTCCCACACGCGGCTCCCTCGCGTGTATTACCCCCGGAGAAGACGCGCAACAAAACCACGTACACATGCCAGTCATTCTTCTCTCCTTTTGCTCTTTCTCCCACATTCGCTTGGTCTCCTCTCTGCACAAGCCTCCTCGCTCGCTCACGCACGAACGACACACCGTGAGGATGGGAACGCGGCATTCGAACGCTGCCGCACCGCTCGGTGGCCACCGATCCTCCCTCGTGGACGTCAGAACGAAGGTGGAAGTCGTTGTCGAGGCAGTGCGCACACGCTTGCACTACGCCGAGAGAAAGGAGTGGAAGGGGAAGATCAGAGGGGGCGAGAGCGGAGGAAAGGACAAGGGGAAGCGAGCAGAGGATGAGAATTGCGTGAACGATTCGTAAGAGAGAGATGCGAGGCGGCGGAGGAGAGAGAAAAGAAAAACGCACTGGAAACGACGAAAAGAGAGGCCCGTCGGCGAGGCCGGAACACGTCGGTGTCGTCGGACGACTCTGTCGGCGCATTACGTGTATCCCCGGGGGTTATATAACCCTTTTCCCGAATGCGCGAAATCTCCGCTGACGTTTCTCCTTTCTTTCCCCTCTCGCCTTCTTCTCCTCCTCCCCCCCTCCTTCCCCCGACCCTTCGCAGCGAGGGTCTACGCAACTGAGGTGAGAAGCCCCTCGGCCATCTACGTGCTTACACCCATCCTCCAAGGTGATATCTAACAAAACGGAAACCACCTGGTGGCTGATACGAAACCTAACGTCTCGCGCAACAGACACGGGATTGCGATAAACCGTCCTGAGTGGGTTGGAAAGGTGGATCGTGCCGAGGCAGACCCTTAGGGCGACCTCGGCCGACGTGCCTGATAAAACTGAGCTCCCTCAAGCTCGATCAGTCGCATGAAATGTCCGGCCGCAGACTCGGGCTCGTACAAAATCTTTAATCTAATCTTCGAATCTTTTTTTTTTTTTTTTCACTCGACGGAACCGTTAATAGATATCACTGCGCTAAATTGCCCATTAATTGAATAAGGTATAATTAAGGTTCTTTTTTTCCGCCGGCGTCCGATTGACTCCGATTATAATTTGTTCTAGTCACCGTCGTTTAGATTTTATTTCAACCAAATATTTACTTTAAAGGACTCTTGACGATTAGGCCCGCTTGAACAGGTATATTTGACAAGGTATTGTCCATTGATACGAGTATTCATGTGGCACACGTATACCTGCTTAAATGTAAAAAGTGAGAAAAAAAGGGCAGTCGAGCAAATGGGCCTCTAAATGTAATTTACTTTGCACAATACGTTTTCATACGGCGACATAAATATACCAAATATATATGTAAGTGCAGATGCGTATATATAGATCTTGACAAGAGAGGAGGACGAAACAAAGTTTAGCAACTAAAACCAATGTTACAACATTAGGCAAGAAAGAAATAGCTTCTCGATCATACGATAATGTCAACATATATAGAAATCGACTTAGATTTAAGAGATCCCATCAATTACACATTTAACTTATTAACTTTTGTATGACCCTATAATTTTATAAAAATGCAAGCATCGGAAAAGTAATTCTAATGAATTTGAATTGAATTCTATCCAAGAATTTATTTGAGGACTGTGTAGTAGAAAGAATTTTCGTTTAAAGTAATCAGAAGTAAAACTAAGCTGTAGAATTTTGTATAACTTAAACAGTTACGTCTAATAAATTCTAAATAACTACTGAATAAATTTTAACGAGTTGATCTTCAATATTTATACACTTTTTATATATTTTCAACTGCAAATTAATTGCACGGCTAATATTCAATTTTAAGTAAACAAATTTCTACAACTTAAATTAATTTAATTAGCCAATATGATACAATAAACTAACGTGACAAATATTTTACCCACGAACAAAGGAATCTAACTGTAATATGACTTGTCTCACATTGTCTCACAGGTTGGATGACTTTGGTTGAAAGAATTCTAATATACTTTCTGTACATTTTAATGGTTTCTGAGACCATTTCACGTAAAAGATAAGATTACAGCTTAGAAAGAAGACGCCAAAAACATGAAAAGAAAAAAAAAAAATTATAATTTAGAAATTGGATTTAGTTTAAGTACAAATAAATAATTGAGAGTCTTTGCAGATTTTAATTCAATTTATCACCTAAAACTAATCCTTGATTAATCTTGATATTAAATATCAAACATTAAACGTGTTTGCAAGAATCGTTAGTAATAATAATCTACGTTAAATAAACGGAGTTGGCTACAATTTTTCTTTTTCTTGAAGTAGCTTACATCGACGCGATTCGCTATCAGACTGGAGTTGATTAGAGCTAATTTCTCTAAATTATCTTTAATCGTCCGCCCTATAGACGAGAAGGTAATTCCGAAAGGCGTGACGTTAATCACCTAATCATTATAACGATTCAACAATGTAAATATTCGACTACAGTTTTTTCTGCAACATCTGTAAAGTTGAACGTTCACGAAATATGACGTTGGAAGCCACGAACTCGGCTAAAAAAAAATTTTCTACAGCGAGAAGCAATCCCGTCGGCTTAAAACTGACCAACTGATCAACGTTAATTTCTAACAAATCAAATGAAGCAACTTTAATTTCGGCTCGGCTTATCTTTTACCTTCTGCTAACTCGGCGAATAAGTGCCATGCCGTCGGAAAAAAAAAAAAGATAAAAGACGAGTTTAAGCCCAGATTAAAAGCAATCTCTCGCGTTAACAAAAATGATGCCCGTAATCAAAAGCAGATCGAAGTCACATTTATAAAAGTGACCCTTTCGTCGAGGTGTCAAACTCCGCGAACAGAGTGCCGGTCTAGAGGAGACGTACGTCACTACCTCCTCGAGAAGTTCAGACCCGATTCTCATGTGCGTTCGTACATTCCGTCTGACACTAACCGCGGAACCGAGATCCGAGATTCGCCGTGTGACGCAGGCAGAGGAATGCCTCGCTACTTTACGCGTGTCAAAACTCCCTCCCCCTCTCCCGCCCACCCATCAATTTGCTAACTTTACGCTATTAAACGTTTCAAATAATTTTTTTTTTTTTATGAAATCTCGAACGGAGCTGATCGCAGGCATCGGGCAAATCACTTTCGACGAAGCTACGGAAATTAATGTTTCTCAAAATGGATAGGGGCTAAAGAATGCAATTTTACGGGGAGCCTCGAAGACTTTTCGCTATCTTCGGGCATCGCAACTTCACGGATCCTCTGCTTTTCCTTATCTATTTTGAGGTTCGAGTGGAGAACGTTGCCAAACGATGACAAATAAAATGGTCTCCTTTTTAATTACATCCTGAACGGTAATTTCTAATTCGGAACGCGACACTTGACTTCTTTTAAAGATATCGAGGTGTATTTAAAGATCACAGCTTTAAACGAGTGAAGAACGACGTGTCCTTTTTCTTTAACGGATCAGAAACTAAGTACTTTGATCGTTCAAGCTGCACACCGCCACTCAACGAGAACTATCTCACCACGACGACGACGATGACGACCACGACCACGACCACGACCACGACCACGACCACGACGACGACGACGACGACGGAGTCATAACCTCGTCGATTTCCCGTCGTTTGACTTGAACGTCCTCTTTCACGCGTACACACCAGATATATGCCAATGACACGCGCGAGCACAAACGCGCACATATGTATACACGCATATGCGAATACTCGTGTGCAAGTAACGGGCGGGTGTAGATGGGTGTACCTCACAGACGTAGCCCCCTTCTCCCCGGGTGATACACAGACACGCACACACGTACACAATGACACACGTCCGCGTAGATCGTTACGATCGATCCGGTATAACGAGCGCGTGCACGCATAATGTCGCCGACATCCTCGGCGCAGCGATGCACGCGAAAATGCGCGTTAATAGAAATAGGAAATGCCACAGGAAGCGCCAGCGGGTGGGAAAAGGAGAGGCCGGGAGAAAAAGAGAAAGAGAGAGAGAGAGAGAGCCGAGTAGGCTTGGCGAGCTTCGACGCCACGTTAATTCGAGATCGGGATCCAGCCGCGTTCCTAGAACTGACGAGCGCGATCCAACGGAGATAGCGCGACATCCGCTCCGCGACGATGACGACGACGACGACGACGACGGACGTGTCAACGTCGTCCTCGTCGTCGACAAGTAGGGGAACGGAGAAGAGGTGACGGTGCTCTGCGAGGGATAAAATCGGAGCGACATGATTTTTTTATCAAGCAGGAAGACTATGCTTTCCGAGAAGGCATGTACACGTATACGTGTACACGCAGCATAGCTTGCATACACGCATACGTTCTCTTTTTTTTTCTCTCTCTCTCTCTCTTCTTCTCCCTCCCCTCCCATTCGTTCTTCTGTGTCTCTTTCTCGCCTCCTTTCTCATTCCATCTATCCATTCCCTACCTTGTCTCTCCTTTACTCTCGCGTTCCGTCCGTTCTCGAACCACGCCGTGCACACGACAATCTTATCACGTTGCGCCTAGGCGAGCCCCTCTCTCCCACCCTCCCTCGCTCGTTCGCTTTTTCTCTCTATTTTTTTTTTCCCCCTTTTCGTATGTAGCGTTTACCTCGGAAACGCTGTCTTCCTCGCTCTCCGACGAGTCTGTCATAAAGCGCGGCTGCAGCTCGGAGAAGGTCTCGGTCTCCGATTTCGTAGGGCTTGAATTCGACGACTGGGGTGTCGACGACGTCTTCCCAGTTGTGTCGTGGTGTATGCTCGATGACGGCGGCGGCGGCGGCGGTTGTGCTGTTGCTGGTGCCGCTGGTGCTGGTACCGCTGCTACCGCTGCTGCTACCGCTGACTGCTTCTCGTGGCTTTTCTGGCTATCCGAGGTCGTACTTTGTGCTACATTCTGCATCTTTACCCCCCAGATAAATCATATGACACACAGTTACTCCCGCTGGCTGGAACCGTACCGCGGCGAAGCACACACCGTACACTCGGATACCTCCGCGACTCTTTGCGGCGACAATACGCTCTCGTCGAGCACGGTCGTCGTCATTCACGTAAGCTAATACCCGCCATTTTCATTATGGCGACGACGGCGAGGCGAGAGTCCTCGATTACCACTTCTCGCGGTTGGCCGTGTAATCGCACATTTATAGAGGCGCCCTGATGCGATTCCGCTTTGATGGTTTCGCATACTGCAGCATGAAACCGCCACATACACGCCGCGCGTAATTTCAACTTGCCGTTGCGTCAGCATTTCGCACGTTAAGATTCTTCTCTTTTTCACGATTCACATTTCACCTTGATAAGAATTGGGAAAAAAATTTCTTTTTAATATATTTAACTTTTCTTCCTTAGCATATATTAAGATAGACGATATTAAGTAGAGAAAAATTACAGCGATAAATTTTTACCACTCTGGGTTACTTCTCAAACGCAAGTTGGAGCTTTAAAGGGCAGGATACGGTTGAAATTGACTCAAATATCAATCCAATTGCTTCTTAAACAAGTGAATAAGTTCCAAATATTTTAGTCCGCGCAAAATAGTTTTGTGTACCTAAAAATTTAGAAAAATAAAAAAGGATAAATAATTTTGTTGTGATTTATTTAATATAGATAAATAATTGCATTCAGTAGAAAAAGGTACTTTGTTGCAAATTTTGTATATTTGATTTGGTGTCTCTTCAAATTTACCCAAAACTAACAGTACTAAACAAAGTTACAATTCAAATACAAAATACAAAGTAGCACCTTTTTCGTTGAATATAACTCTTGAAACATTTATTTCAAAGTTTTTACTTATCTCATTGTCAATATTGATTTAAAGAAAAAAAAAACTCAACTCTTACCAAGAATATTGTATTAAAATCGTGAAATAAAACTGTAAACGTAAATATAATATAGCATAATAAATATTTTTCATTTAATTTATAAAAGCGTCTTTACATACGCTTTCGAAAACCAGCAATAATATTAATAATACTAATTATTATAAATAAACCTATTTAAAAAATATAAATTAAATGTTTATAAAAATCCACATTTTAATCTCGGCAAGTGTATCATAAGATATTTTTTTTTTAAGTTGAACTAGCTGCACTAGTTCAATTTGTTTCTTTTTTTTTTTTAATTTATGAGAGAAAAAATAATCTTTTAACTACTTAGTGCAGCAAAATCAGCTGAAAAGCACAAACCTATTGTAACTTTGCCATTTGCAATTTTATTTACTTCTATTATAAAAATGGTTCGATGTTTATTTCCATTGCAGAACATGGAATATTTAATTCAAACTTTGAGAGTACATCTGGATGTAAAACTCCCATCTTTCCTATCACCTCACCGTAACAGACAATTTCGGCACATCGATGAGGGAAAAATGTTGGGTCTGTAAAGTAATAAACTTCTGTTATTCGATTTTATTTCGTGAGTTTTGTATATTATAGATACTTGATTAAACAATTACATTTTAAAAATCAAATATCTTACCTTCAGCAGCACGCAGATAATATCCATCTTTATCTTTATTAACGCTCCATGGTACCTCTAATAATAATAACACTCTATCTACTAGGCCGTGAATAATCTCGAAACCAGCCGATTTATTAGCATAAACTGCGCACAAACGGCGATTATTGCGCGCACCAACTTCCGCTGTATCGTCTCGCAATACAACGTCGCTAACTTCGAACAGTTTGTGAGGCAAAGGCATTTTTTTATTCGCAGATATCGTTTTAAGTAATCCTGGTAAAAGTGAAGTTCGCGCAACCTATAACATTTATATTGTATGTATAATATTTATATCACACGTATGTCGTCTGAATAAAATGCTGGGTTTAAATTTCATGTTTTCAGCTATTTTATTAAAAAAAAAAAGTTTAATACGTATACTCAATTTACCTGAAATTCCAATGTTTTTGGATTTGATATGTGAACTGCTGGAACATCTTCTATTTTATATCCCAATTTGTCTGCTATATCTTCACGTGAACACTGCAAAATAATTAAAGATAAATTAGAGCGCGTTATATTAAAAATAGAACGTTTTCAAGCATCAAAAGCTAATTTTTCGAAATATACCAAAGAGAAGGTCAGTGCTTCGGTGAATCCTGCTTGGGCTAATTCTACTCGTATTTGATCAGCGAGCTTGTTTAGTGGTAACTGTAATTTGCATTATATATATGTAAATTGTATATCAATGTATAAAATTGTTTAGTTGTAGAATATTTACTTCTGCTGCGATCGTCGACATATGCGGTACGGTTTTCTCTATTTCGTTATAACCGTAAGCAATAGCAACGTCCTCATAAATATCACAAAAGTGTATCACATCGTGCCTAGTCGGTGGTATTTCCACCATTATCGTATCTTTATCTTTCACTTTAGATTTTAAAGACATTTTTGACAATAATTCCGCAACTTGATCTGGCGTTCGCCTGCAAAGATATCGCAATGTTGTTACCTCGTTGTCATTTGTATAATCATTATTATACAATAAAAAGATTACATACTTAATACCGACGTAATTAATCGCCTTATTATAATTGACCTTTTCCGTTCGATATTTTAATTCTGGATAATAGAAAGTCTGATTATCGGGATACACTACTTCTACAATTTCAGCTGTATATTTCTTTTTGCAATACTGACTAAAAGCACAGACGAGAGTGTCTACCACTATCTTTGCCTGTAAATTATTCAACTAATTTGTAATGGTTTTTAATAAAGAACATTATTTAATACATTAATATTAATTAATTGTATATTATATGTTTTTCAATTTGAAACAATATGTATAAATTACGAACGTATTTTTTATACTATGTATACCTTTGTAAGATCAGTTGCCGTACATTCGATGAAAATATTCTTTGTACCGAGTGTAATTTTTGAATGATCACCATTGATAATAGGAGGAAGAGATAAAACAACTCCATTACTATCGTATACCACTGGGTAAACAGGACTGTCTTTTATGATGGGTAAATATTGTTTAAGCTGTGCATGTGTCTGTAAAGATTATACATACGTTTACAAATAGACTACATCTAAAGCCGGGAGCACACACTTTTGCATAACGCGTATACACAAGGAATATAATTGAGATTCAATTTCGTTATGCAGTAAATACATAAAAAAAATTAAACCAATCATAATCCTTATGCACACGCGTTGTGCAAAAGTGTGTTCCTGGCTTTACAATGAAGTTATTTACAGACTTGACGAACATAAGAGATATACTTACGGCATAGAGTTGCATAATTTCTTCTCCAGTATAAACTTTATCTTGATAAAGAGGTTTGAAACGTATCTTTGATGGTGGTCTGGCGTCATATAAAAATGGGCCTTTAACCGTATCTAAGTCATGAGTTCCGATAGAAACTAGGCTGCGTTTTCTTCCTATATTTTGATGCAACTTATCTTGAAGATCAATAAAACTGTTATAAGATTCTTGCGTCAAAGTAACATCCCTTAAAATTGCAGCCACTATATGTCCTCTTATTTTTAAGCACTAAAAAATTAAAGGCAATATACATTAAAAAAATGTTATCTTACTTTTACCAAAACACTCAGAGAAATTTTCATAAATATTATACATACCTCTGAAGTCATCACAATTCTTTCCATTCCTGCATTTGGTTTTATTGCTTTATATTGTGGAATAGGCATTCTATTTAGAAAAAAATTAATTTTATACATTAAATATTAAATAAAATATCTAAGAAATAATGTTTTCAGCTATAAAAAAAAAAGCATAAATATATATTTACTTGTTCAAAAATATAAGCAGTCCAGTGGTTAGGCTTTCAAGACACAAAAGATCATATCTATTAGCAGGTATATCAATTTTATATATAATTTCTTCAGAGGCATTTACACTTTGGTCAGAACCTTGTTCCTTTGCTATCATTTGTTTCTCTGTTGTCTATTTATGATAAAAGTCCAAATAATTTATTATACAATTTTTATAAAGTTTAATGTACATATATACACTGATTATTAGATAAAATTAAAAACTTATAATGCTTACCACTTCATCTAACTCTAAACCAAACCTAAAGCATAAGTCTTGAAACTCATCGTCAGCTAAAGTAAATTCCAAAGTTAGAAAGAACTTAAAAATCACATATGTTTATATTATACAAGTTATATAAACATAGTAATTTATGTATATATAATACATAAACTTTACTGGTATTAACTTACAGTACACTTTGCCCAATGCTCTGAACAGCAAATCACGTTTTATTCCAATAGTCGGCATTTTTTTTTTTTATTCCTTTATACCACAGCAGAGGTTCCGTAATCAGATATCTGATTTTTTTTTTCACGCCAAAAATATCAGACTTCTCGTTAATACCTATAATTAACGGTAACAAATTTTTAGGTTAGATAATATGAGAACAGTTTTTTCTTTTCAGATTAACTTATTACAAAATTAATTATAACATCTGATTCTCAGTTCAACTTAATAATACCGTTCACAATTAACGAATTGTTTTAATTACATAAAATACTTGCCAATCGCGTGCGTTAAAGTGACATGTTCTACTTGCTACAACATAACAGCCGACACAGATTAACATTAGAAACATGAAGTATACATAAATAACCGAGAAAAACGATGTCAAAAATGCGGAAAAAAAATCTCTGCTGAGTTCTAAATTAAATTCACTTATCGACTATATTTTTCTCGTTCGTATTTTCTTACAATTACTTTTTCACCAACTGTAAACCTCACGTGTCTCGCAGTTAACCAGTTAACTAACGTGGAACGGTGAAGTGCACAGCTTTGTCGTGGCAGGTAAATTGCGCAGTGGTCACTGCGCATTAAAATTAGGAAGGCTTATTTTAACTTTAAATATTTCGTGACTATTTACAAAAATATATAGCCAGCGAATAAATTAAAAGAAAATTGCAAAACTTTTGCATTGTAATATATATAAAAATTGAAATATACATTTTTCTTAAACGTTATACATTAAAGAAAAAAAAAGAATTTACGCTTTGCATACAAATGTATCAAAAGCTATCTATCACATCGAGATATCTAGTTCATAAATAATTTTAGTTAAAGTAACAATATCCTTTAACTTTTGTTCGAAAATAATCAACCATATGTGTCTGACAAAAATATAATAATATTTTGTTTTACTCAAAATACTTTATGCTAATTTTTATACCTATTCTTATATCTAGGCTGATAGCTTATTTCACATAAATATACATAAACTTAAAATATGTTTAAGGATGTGTGTATAAGTGTACTTGTGATGCATGATGTATGCGCGCGCGCGCGCGCGTGTGTGTGTGTGTGTATGAATTACAGAGTTCATTTCAATACTAGATATTGAAAACATCATTCTTTTCGTCATACATTGTTACAAAACTTCTATTACTATGAATTAGTCGAAACATCACTTGTACTTCCAGAATAAGCGACCATTATGGCGAGCAGTTGTGCGGAGACAATGGAAAAATGTTCACAGCTTTTGACGATCACTCAGTTAATTAACGAACTGATCATTCTGAAAATTGTAATCAGAAAGATTAAAACTTTTTTTTAATAAACTTCCAAAACAAAAGAGAAATAACTTACCCATATAAATAGTAAAAAAATGACAGAAGGTAAAATGCCAGTTTAATCCATCCTTCTCTGTAATACATGGACAAATCATAGGCATTCATTATACTTGTAGGATCATAAAGACCAGATTCTGTCATTAAAGGTCTATTCATGTATCGCCATACATGATAAGCTATCAGTGGGATGTTGATAAATAAGGAAAAGTATTGCTCGCCAATCAAAAATAAAATATTGATTACAAGGTGGAGTATGTACTCTGGTAGAACAAGCTGAAATTAAGATATGCAATAATTACATCATCGTGAAATTAAAATGGTATTAAAAAATGTTTATTTTATTTAATTTTGAATTTATTATCCGATAAATAAATTTTATTATACTTCTGTTAACATTCAACTAATAAAATTTACATTTTGTAAGTTTGATGATCTAGAGATGTTATTCAATAAGTAATATGCATGTCTTACCGGATTTAAGTTATTACATTGATCAATCGGATTCTTATATCCAGTTTTTAGCTCATCGAACGTAATCACCTGAAAGGTTTAATACTAAAAGTTATTAATCACATAATGTATTTTAAGGTTAGATCACTATTACGTTGGCGTATCTTGCGATTTCTCATTATCGCAAGCCACCGTCATAAATATTTAACGGGAGGTACATACGTGAAATATCGCGAAGAATATAAGAAACGCGTCGCCGATTAACGCTACGATGTATGAAAAAACAGCCAGATCAAACGCCATTCTTGTCTGCACGACGAAAGACCGCCGACAAATCCGAATCAGGTAATCACGTGAGAAGTTCTCACGTCTCTTACGAAAAAAAAAAAAAATGTTAACTTTTTATTCACATTACGTTGTTAGCAATTAATCATTAGAATTGACATTTATAAATTGCGGATTAATTTCACAATTTTTGGTCATGCTTATGTCATAAAGCAATTTTTTTATATTAATCTTTAAACAACCTTTTCCCTATCCAATTTGTTTGAAAACTTTTTAAAAAATTGATTAGATATAATTGAGTTTTAAGAAATATATTAAAAGTATTGCATTGCTTTAGAAACACTAAATAAATTTTATATATATTGTATATATATATACATTTAACTGTAAAAGATATATAAACAGCAAATTATATTTTTATTCTAAAATTCACAGCTTGATTAAAATTAATCTATCGTATATATAAAAATATTTTTAAACAGTTCTAATTAAATCTGAATTGTAAGTATGATTAAGTAAGTGTTGAGACTCCACTCTGATCGATGTTTCCTCCTGATTGTCCCATCTTGAATTATAATTTGAAAGTATTTCCCTCTTTGGCCTCAACATGTGTCTGATATTACCATAATTCACATCTACTTCTCTAAAAGCATTTAGCAAGAATATGGCAATTATAATTACAAGAAAGCCACAAGAGGCTCCTAGAATATTTTCCATGCTCATTTTCGTCCATTCCCTGAACAAAATTGCAGATGCTATTATCACCAAAGTCGTAAAGAAAACGTAGTAAATTGGCGTAACAATCGAAGTGTCAAACAGGTCGAGTGATTTGTTCAGATAATTCATCTGTATCATGATACAAAGAATAACGCTAAATATGAACACCCACGTCAGCCAATTAGCTAGGGCGTTCTCTTCACCGGAGATGGTTTCTTTTAATGCCAAACCCAAACCCTTACAATTCATTACAGTTAAAGAGCCGACAGATGAGCACAAACAAATGTAAATTAAAATATTTTGCTTGCCATATGCTGGGCCAAAGTGAAAGATAATCGACAAGGTGATCACTATTACAATTAAAACATATAACATGTAACCTGGGTTTCTTATTTTGACAACTAATTCGCTTAAACTGCTAACTTCTTCCTCTCTTGGAGAATGTAATACTATTATTGTTGAACCTAAAATACATAACAAGCAACCAATCTAAAAAAAAAAAAAGATAAATTATTATAATAATATCATAGACTATAGTGTACACTAAATTATTTTTAGTGCTTAATATTTCCAACTATAACATTTTTTTTTTACCTTCCCCAATAAGTTAAGTTTTTCGTTAAGATATCTGGAGGCTAAAACTGCTGATACTAAAACACTTAAAGCACCCAATGGTGTTACAAGAGATGCTGGAGCAAATGCATAAGCAACAAAGTTTGTTGCTTCTCCTATGCCCACTGCAAAATTTATTTAAAATATAAGTTGTTTTCATACATGTATAAAAAAAATTAGGACACGTTTGAAATCTTTCAAGATTCATACATACTGGATAAAAGACCTGCCCACCACATCCATTCTTTTAAATAGCCAAAACCACCAGACGACGCACGTAATCCACCGTACTTTTGGAGCTGAATTAAAGCTTTTTTCTTTATGATAAAACTAGCACCTAAATTAAAAATTAAAAACTTTTACACATCGCTTTCTCTTAATAATAAATTTTTTTTTTTTTTATAAAAGGTACAGAAGTAACATTAATATTAATAAGATAGAGAATATTAACTTTAAAAGTTAAACTGATTTAATTTATAATATACTAACCTATAAAACCACTAGAGCTAATCGCTAGCCCTAAACCGATGTAAAAGTCTCTTGCATTGTAAGATATATTGTTTGTCATTTCGGTAACAGAACCCATATTTCACTCCATCAAATTGATATAATTGTTCAATTATAGTCTTCCATGTTTAGTTTATTATTTGCGATAACACGTAAGAGTGTGTTGCGTACATGTCGCGCGCGAGCTACCACGAGCTACGGTTCCTCCACTACCTCCACTCACATGACTCATAGTTTGTCCTTCTCCAGCGACCGAGCGAGATCTGCACGTACCACTGATCTAGACAATTTAGTTTCGATGTCTGTGAGTAGATGGCATTGTCAGTTAGAAAAAGTGCGAATTTGCCGTGAGTGGTTGCGCTTCTAATGGATGCATCCATTATCGAACACAGTGAGATTCTGTAATATTAAATTGTTTACAACCACTCAAGATGATGATGGACTACTTTGTGACGAACAATTCCTTAGCACCCGCGCCCATGGGGATACAAAGTACTGCGGGCGCCGTGCCCGTAAAAAATGACAAAGGTTAGATTATGTTTGCCAAAATAAAGCAACTTATTTATGATATACTTAATTTATATTGCATTAAACCTTATTTTGCAAAGAACATCTTGTTTCTATAACTTCTATATTTCCATTATCCGTCAAAATTTCTAAAAAATTTTTATTTTTGTAGGAGAATTGTCTATGAAAAAAGTCAAAGTACATCGATACGTTTCCGGTAAGCGGCCAGATTATGCAGCAGTGAGTTCAGATGAGGAATCGGAAGAAGAAGACTTTCTCGAGAGACGTGTGCACAAGAGTTACGATGATAATGAGATTGGTGGAGATATCACCTCACACTTGCACGCGAGAGGTAGGGACGAAGATGATCCACGTTTGCGGAGATTGACACGACAACAAAAAGAACCACCAACAGAGGTACGTGTAGAGAGACATAGACATATCCACGAGCCTGAGCTTATTGAGATAGAATTAGAGAGAACGCGGGAGAGAATCAAGCTAGATAGTTCTGACTCGTCTGAGGATGAGGAACTGTCAGATTCTGAGATAGAGAAACGACGAGAGGCCTTAAAACAACGAGTTCTATCCAAGAAAGAGACAGAGGAAGAATTGATACAAGGTGAGGAAGAAGATAAATCTGGCGAAAGCTCAGAAGAAAGCTCAGAGTATGAGGAGTATACAGATTCCGAAGAGGAAACTGGGCCGCGAATGAAACCTGTCTTTGTGCGCAAGAAAGATAGAATCACAGTAAAGGAGAAAGAAAAAGAGGCAATGCGACAGAAGCAAGCGGAAGTTGAAGCTAAGAAAGCCGCTGAAGAACGAAAGAGGCAAACATTGAGAATGGTAGAAGAAACATTGAGGAAAGACACACAGATGGAGGGCAATAAAGATAATACAGAGCAAGAAAGCAAGCTGAACGACGTTTGTACGGACGACGAGAACGATGAAGTAGAATACGAAGCTTGGAAGCTTCGTGAACTTAAAAGGATAAAGCGAGACCGCGAGGAGAGGGAGCAGCTCGAAAAAGAACGTTTGGAGATCGAGCGTATTCGTAACATGACCGAGGAGGAGCGAAGACAGGAGGCGCGACTGAATCCTAAGATGATCACCAATAAAGCGGCAAAAGGAAAGTACAAGTTCCTGCAAAAGTATTATCATCGTGGCGCATTCTATTTGGACAAGGATGATTCTATATTCAAGCGCGATTTCTCTGGCGCAACATTAGAGGATCATTTCGATAAGACAATTTTGCCAAAAGTCATGCAGGTGAAGAACTTTGGACGCAGCGGTAGAACTAAATACACTCATTTGGTTGATCAGGATACAACGCAATTCGATTCTCCTTGGATATCAGAGACTGCACAAAATCTCAAATTTCATAATAATCAAGCGGCGGGAATGAAGCAAGTGTTTGACCGACCTTCTCTAAAAAAAAGAAAAGCTGAAAATTAGAAGAGGTAAATAGTATGCAGTCGTTCATTTCTTTACTTCATTATTTTTTTTAGTACAGCAACTATGCACATACGTTACATAATATGTATAAATCAGAATCTTTTAATATTACTTAGATACAGATATATTTTATGTATTTATAAAATTCATGTTGAAAAAACTTGTATGATATTGACTACATTCAAAAGATTAATATACATTTAATCTGCAATTAAAGATTTATATCACATTAACGGATTGTATAAATATAATTAACATGTATACTTACCAAAATTATACAAGTTTTATATGTTTTATAAAACTTCTATTATAGAAGAAATTGAAAATTTAACGTACCAATAATCTTATAATACAATATTATTTGTAGCCTATACTTTATCATCAGATTTAATAAAAAAAAAAAAAAGATATGCTTAACAATTATTTACGAAATATGAAATAACATTTAAGTTTTGATGTGTTACATAATTTTAGAAATATTATTATTTATTAACATGCACATAAACATGTGTTATATAAAATAATCATTCTTTAAACTCTCTTATTTTTCAAGTTGAATATATATAAGTATATCCATATTCTGGAACGGCATTGAAACGAGCCACTTCGAAAAAATCTAGACCTTGGTGCAGTAAGGTTTCGTAGTGATTCGCGTCAAAAACCTTAGACGGTAAACAAAATACAAAATTTTTAATATCTTTTACATTTATAAAATATTTATTATATTAGTTTTTTTTTAATAAGATAGGATAAGACTCAACATGCATTTTTTTTTCGTAGTTTTTGATTGGGGTGTTTTAAAAAACCGCGCGCGTAGCGTGCGTATAGTTTCTTTAATAAATTAAATAAATTTTAGAACTAGAAAATCGATAAAATAAAAAAAAATTAATTACAGAATAATGTAATTGCAATCACAATGTTATAAATCACAAGGAAGATAATATAGAAAAATTTATTGCACAAAGATTCCATCGTTGTGAGTAAATAAATATATTTATATATTACACTTTCACACTTACAGTACACAGTTGAAAAATATATATGAGTACACGTGTGTATATCTATAAGTACATATATACGGATGTTTTTATAGAAAATTATTATATAATAGATTTGTTTCGTTGCCGTATTTATGTATAAAATTTTATTTTATTACGAAATAATTTTCTTTCTTGTTTAAATGGTCGCTATCACAATTATTATAACAAATAATCTTCGCTGTCGTTGATATCAAAAGCATTCTTCTACATATACATATGCATATAATCTTCTTTCACAATACCGCAATATAAATGTTGCCGTAATTATTATTAAATTATATCGCACAATCGTACAATGCAATTTATTATATAATTACATGCAATTACATAGTAGTAAACAAAAAAAATATAGAGTAATAACAGAATAAGCGTGTCCTGTCGTACTGATAAGTGGTAAGTGTGCATATCGAGAGTGACTATAACATATCACCATATACTTCGATATGTGATATAATTATACCATGTCATATTATATCAATGTTCAAACAAGGAACAAGTTCATTACATCAAATAGAATCGTCGTACCATTATCGACACGTGTGATATATCAACTGTACGTACACAGTAGTAGCTGGCGACATGTTTAACATGCAATATAATAAATCAGAAGCACATGTTGCACAAACACAGCATCGCGCGTTGCGCTCGTTACTTCCCGGTTTTTTTTTCTTTTTGTATTTTTTTTTTTAATAATTTTTAGTAATACATTAGAGAAATATCTGATATATTCGACACGCGTGTTCAATCTCTTTATGCCTTTGGCGAGTGAAAATAACTCTTACAAAATTGTCGACTATAAAAATAAAAAATTTTAATTTTTATCTAAATTAATAATATATTATTAATTAACATTAAATTTTACTACAAGATTTAATTAATAAATCTAATAAAGTAATATTATCAGAAGAATATATTCAAATTTCAATTATTATTCTATTTATAATTAAAAAATAAACCTACTATTCTTTACCTTCTACCCTCTATTAACTAATCTTATTATAATATTTATTCGAGAAACTTGATGAGCTAATTATGTTTACAAAATGTAAAATATGATAAAACACCTCAAATCATAATTAACGCAGTTAGTGTTATAATAAGCGTTAGAATCATTTTCACGCGCCAATACCATGAGAATCTGTGTCGCAGTGAAATTAACAATTATTACTACGAATAATATTCGAGGAACTACGAATTCTGATTAAGTCGGAAATCAGTTTTTATGCAGAGCTCGATCTTCACTCTTCCTCTATTCCTCTTTCTTTATTAACATTTTGTGTATAAAGAGTGTACAATAATTTAAAAAAAACGAAAAGAAATCGGCGACGTATAACAGTGTTTATACAACGGACAGTCCTCACTGGAGTGACACGCTGTATGAGAATGATTTTTTATACATACGTGTGCGCGTGTGCGTGTATATATAGAACAATAATTTTGCTGTGTACCCTTTTTCTTTCTAACAGTAAAGTTTTTTTTTCGTAATATGTATGCACAATTAATTATAAAAAAAAATGATTAATTGAAAGTATTATTTTGCTAAAATATATTTTTTCAAAGATTTAAAAATTGTTTATTTTATATATTTATCTTGCCACAAGTATCTCTGTGCTTATTTTTGTATTAAAGAATGTATATGAAAAAGTATTTAATAGAATAATTTTACTTTTTGGTAAAAGAAACCATTTTTTTAATAATTTCTCACCCATAAACATTTACATTATTATATACTGCATAAAAATCAGGAAAAAAAGAGCATTTAAACGCACGCACGCACGCACGCACACAAAATCTATAATAGAATTCACATAATAAACATTTCATCGCAATCATTATTACATACAATAACGAACAAGAACGAACAGAATTGCACTAAATATTTTTATCTAGGCTAACTATAGGAGAATTTATGCCGATTGACATATTTTTGCTACAATTATTTAATTCTGCATGATTATAATACACCAAAGTTATATAATCATAATGATTTAAATCTCGATAAGAATTAACAATATTAATAATTAATAATTTTCAGTTAATAAAGTCAGTTAATAAAAACTTACGAACTTAATTAATAACAAAATCGCATTAATTAAATTGCAAATATAATTTCCTGTTTTGTATCGTATTGTTTCCTTAATTCTTCTATAATTCTTCCAAAATAATTATCACGAATATATAACGCTACATAAAATGCAATATTATGTATTGCGAAGAGGTATTCCTGAAAAACTTGAAAGAGTTTAAATTTGAAAAAGATTTAACGCGCTAACTTTTTTCCTTCCTGTAACAGTTTCGTCAGAGTCAAATTTTCACGAGAAAATAAAATTAGAATTATAAGTATGCAAACCTGCAAGAAACATTAATTATAATACATTAAGTATAATTTAACTGCTAAACTTTTTTTTAAATTAAATTTAGCAAGTTTTTGGTTATAAAACTTTTAGATATAAGTAAAAGATAAGTTTTTAATTGCACAAAAATTGAAACAAAAATATTGCAATTGTTTTGTAATCTTTTCTAAAAACGTAGAAATGTAAGTAATAATTCAGTTAAATTAAAACCAGCATAATTTATCTCTATATGCTATAATCTAAATTATCCTCAGTTATTTTAAAGTAAAAAAAGAAAAAACACATTAATTTAACGACATATATAATCATATATTATCGTCGTAATATATAATCATATATTAAGACTGAAATTATGCACAATTCTTTTGACAGAAAAAAGATAACTTCCGTATATTATCCGCATATAAATATATATACGTATGGTGTATCTGTGTATAATGCATATATGTATATATGTATGCATGCTTGTATGCATATAAGTTCTCCTGAGGATTTATAAAGTGGAATCGATGAGACCCCGTCTATATATATATATATAAAAAAAAATCTTGTTTCCACTAAAACTGGAATTGTTTTTATCGCTCTTTGTTATTTCGTAAAAATAGAAAAAAAGAGGCGATTTTAAATTGCTATTGCAACGATTTCCTAAAAAGGAGAACTACACCTTCCCTTTGTTAAGACGGTCCAATTTCCAAGTAAAAAAGAAAAATTAATAATTTTTTAACATATATAACTTTTTAATAATAATTAATAACAATTATGTTAGTGACTAACATAAAAATTATTATATTATTCCGTGTGTGCAAGATAGAAATTGTATGTAAATATAAATTAATTTTACAATAATTTATCAAACTTTATCAATTAAATATGAGCACAAGATTTCTTCTCTTACACTTCTAAAATAAAAGAAATGCCGGAATTAAAAAATTATTAATAATAACAATAAAATATATTATAAAAGATACCGTCGTCGCATCAAGGAATCGGTTTCATTTTCCTTTCTATCTTCGGAATATAGAAATTCTATAAATATAGCGTCCTTTAAAAGGAACGCGATTTCTTTTTCAGCACATGTATTTACAATATATGTATAAGCATATAATGTAATAATGTGTTGCTTTTATTATTATCGCAGAGTGTAACCCTATCGATTAGGTTAAACGCGAACAGCATTCTTTTCGAATGTATTACCCATTATATGTATATCGTATCATTCATAGAGTATACAAAATCTGCATGTAATTAAATATGTTAATTAGTTTTTTTTTTCTTCATTTTCGCGTATACTCTGCAGTCATTGTTTATAAAACATTGACCGTAAGCTAAATTTTAACAAATCCCATAAAAATAAATATATCTCTTTCATAAATTTCACTATTTCGCCTATTTGCCTTTTCCTTAAATTGGAAAGAAACGATAAGTTAATTAAAGAAATCAATCTAGAAGATTGGTTAGTTTAGAAATTAGCGGTCAATTTAATTAATGTCGTTTTCGTAAACGATGCAAATTACGCATTAGAGCTCAATGTTCTTTCTCAAACTCACGTATTTACACTTTGAATACCATAACCAAATTGTCTAATTTCAGTAATCGAGATATAATTAACGATTATTATTCAGAATTAAAATAGTACCATCTCTACATCTTCGTTGCCTGGTTTTAATGTAAGAAATACTAAAAAAAAAAAAAAAAAGATTTTAATTTGCACGCCTGCATGTACAATATATATTCCCCGATTTTCAGGAATTGAAGAAGTTTTATACTCATGCTCGAGAAATATTAATTAGAGAAAATAGAATCAGAGGATTGATTTTGACGTGTAAAAATACACGATTCTCAAAAAATAGACGAGAAAGAAAAACAGAGTTTTTTTTAGCTTACGGAAAAAGAGAAAGAGAAGGAGATCAGCGTCTATTATTTACTCTTGGAGGTAGTGGTAGTAGTGACGGTGTCCTTTTCACCACTGGACCAATGTTTCTCTTGTTCGCGTAGCTCAAATTCCCATCGTAATTCTAATTCGCGCATATCGTTCGCTAGTCCAGCCTCATACGTATCTTCCTATATTCACATCAATTAATCAATTAATTCAAAAATTAATCCAATTTTCTTAACAATTACATAAAATTTTTATTATTATATAAAAATATTTCTATTATTATATTTAACATATAATACACACATTAAAAAAAGAAGTTAATAACATCTAAAGTTCTTAATAAAAATATAATTTTTTTTAGAAATTGTTAATAAACTTGAAAAAATTAAAAACATAATTATATAAAATACCACTGCTTACCTCCTCAGTTTTGTAATCCGTGTTATTTATTATTTGATTTGATAACCAATCATTAGGAGATTGCTGAATCCAAGGAATCGTAGTTGTACCGGTACCATTGCCGTATGGATTACTCCAGTTTCGTACATCTCTCTCCCTTTCTCTGATACCCGCTTCAATCATTCGCAATTCTTGCGTCAATCGCTCGCCCGCTGTAACGAAAGTAGTAGCTCCCTGCGTAGCTAACTAAACATACAAAAGACGTGAATTGAATAATATTTTCCCATATTTTTTTTTAATTTAAACCATAATACGTTACCTTTAAGTCATTGATTTTTTTTTCTAAATGTTTAAGCTGTTGCTTTACCTTCTGCGACTCCAAAATTAAACTAAAAAATACAATATAGCATTCATAAATATACATTATCTTTTTATTTTTTATTGTTAAAAAATTAAAAGTAAAAATATGTTATTACTCACTCCTTTGACATACAATCCGATCTCGAGAACTGTGATAATTCTGGTGTAATGATGTTACGGCTGAGCGCGACGTAATTATCACCGGTAAAACCACTGTCGTTGTCACCACTAATAGTGTTTGTTGGTGTCACCGATTGTATTCCATTCATGCCGACAGATGTATATGCTGTAATAATAATACCAATTTAATAATTGTGTCAATATATACGTAGAAAGTAATTTACGATTTTTTTGTTCACTCACGTTGATTGCCATAATACCAGGAAGTTACAGAATTTGGAGTTCTGAATGCTGTAGGCAGTGCGGAAATAGGAGTAGGTTCAACTCCCTCATTATAGAGGTGTTGCAAAGTTCCGTTGTAGGGAGATCTAATATTACAGTTTTATTAAATTACAAAATTAATAAAATTAAATTGTAAAAAGTTAAATTAAAGTATGATAGATGTATAAAATATTTAATATTATTTATTACCTTATCAGAGTTTTAGATAGTCTTGAAATGGGACCCTGTTTGCCAACTTGCGGCAAAGAGGGAGATACGTCTAACGGAGACATAAAAAGATTGTCATCTTCGAGTAAGTGTGTAGCGGGAGGTGGCGGCGGTGATAAATCAGTCCCGGATGAACAGCGGAAATTATTTGCCGCAGCCCATATCGAATAATTGTTGGGTGTAGTCAATAAATCATTTTCCTGTTAAAAAATCATAATTTTAAGAAAAAATGTACATAAAATATACGCAAAAATATGTCAAACATGCGTAAAATATACAAAATAATTTATTATATATTTTAATTTGTGCGTTCAAATATAAAATAATCAGAACACGTAGTTTACCGTTTTTATTTGTGGTGATATTAATTGTTGTTGTTGCTGTTGCTGCTGCTGCTTGCCAACAATTATTTCTAGCTGATTTAAAATTTCCATTCTGCGTTGTAATAACACTGCCAGCATAGTTTTTGCGACGGCTGTCCGCTGTTGCAAAATTATTTTATTATAGTTGTTTTAAATTTATTATTATAATAAATTACCAGTCATATTAGTAATAAATAGGCAATATTAATTTATTTTAAGTTATTTGTTGTTTATCTTTACTTGATTTGTTGGTACAATTTGTGGGGTATCCCACACTCCATGGTTCGATGCTGTTGTCAATGAAGGTCCATAATCGACAGTGGGAACGGATCCCGGTGGCATTATATAATGTCCAGAACAATGAACACCAGGAGAGCCTCCATTATCTATCACAGGTCCTCCCTTTACAGAGCACAAACTGAGATGTGGTAAATTTTGCGGAGGTGTAAGCGGCAACATGTAGGTTGATGTCAATGAGTCAATCAAGTTATTTTCTAAGTTAGTTGGAACAGGCGTTGAATGTTGCATCACCGCTGTAATAAATAAAATAAAATAATTAAATAATAAGGACAATATAATTTAAATACACTTAAGAAAGCTTTATTTAAACATTTAAAATATCTTCTACTGTTATTAAAATATAAATTAATTCTCAGATCACAATTATCATAAAAGAAACGTCTTTTTAGCACACAATTGTTTTATCATATTTTTTTTTTTTTTGTAAAATGTAAATATAATATACTCACTCTCCCTGTCGTGTGTCTTAGTGGAATGGTAAGTCGTTAAATCACCGTTTTGCTTGTTAAAAATTTTATTATTCTTCTCACCCTTCGATTCCGTCTGATTCGAATTTGCTCTGACACTTAATTTCCGATTCTTCGATCTGTATCTATGCAAAAGATATTAAAATTAAAATCTTATTAAAAAAAATATACATAGTTTGCAAATTATTGTAGCAACAAAATAGTTTGAGAAAATTAAATAATTGTCAAAAAATGTATTACTTGAGATTATTAAGAGTTTGAGATTATTTCTAAAATACAAACTTACTTATCGAGCTCACTGTCGCTATGAGCAAAAGTGCAATTATTAGAACGTGGGCAAGTTCCGCGCAGTGCTAGATCTCTACACATGCTGACTTTATATTTTCCGGACGCCGAACCCGGACAAGAACCCCCACCGGGTGTGCCACCTCCGTTATCTTGTGCCGCCGATTTTCGATTGCTACTGCATGTGACACTAGTTCCATGTTGTCGAACAAAATCCACCAGTGTAGCTACTACTATTCTTACAGCTTCTAAAGCTGCCCGACATTCAGTCAAGCTCGGTGGTTCTGTTTCTAAAATAATAAAAATTATTAATAAATTAAACGTATGTTAATAAAAAAAAATTATTAATAAAAATATAGTACATCCAAGTTTTTAGAATTTATATAAAAAGTTTTAATAATAAATAAGTTTTAAAAATTAAAATATTTTTTTATACACATTCATACGAAACAGTTCACTTAGATATACCTGGACTAGGATCAATGGCAGCTAACAGTTCCAATTGAGGTCTAAGACCGCTTAGTTGTCCAGGATCGGGAGTACGTTGCAACGCTATTACAAGCTCTTGGACGCTTTGAGCAAACGATTGTGGCGTTTGCAATTTATCAATAATACTTTGCATATGAGACTTATGCGCAGTATCACCATAAAGTAGTGCTGACCATTGATCGGGCGCAATACGCAAACCTGCCTCCGTAGCTATCTGCACAATTTGTGCGTCATGTTCTCGTCTTAAAGCTTCATAAGTGCGAAATTCTTCCTTCAATTGCATTAACGATGAATCACCTTCACGTTTCGATACCTAATACATAAAAAAACCCGATAATAATAACTTTTTTTCAGTTTTATCTCCTATTTCCAATTTAAAACTATGGTTTTCGATCTTTTAACGACAATATTTAAAAAAATTATGTCTAACCTTAGTCCGTTTCTATAAATAAATTTTCAGACTATATACATTTACCTTAAAACAACTCGCCCGATATAAAAGTTGCACTACGTGTCCAATACTGGTCTTACTAGCTTGAGGAAAATGTGGTTCCAAACGTTGTACCACAAACATTACCAACACTTTACGCGATAAAGCGGAGCCATCTTCCAGAGCTAATAGTACGAGTTTCAGAACTTCCTCTTGCATCGCTAAAAATAAAAAAAAAAAGTACTAAAACTTATACAAATAAAGATTCATGGTTTTAGTTGCATAATTCGTTTTGTATAAATAAAGTTTACCTGGTCCAAGAAATTGACAACCACGGGCGCGCACGGCCGCCCAAAGATTAGCGCTGAGTTGCTGAGGATTCTGATGTTGCAGTATAAGTTCTGTGACGGTTCGTTCACCTAAACTTCGAGCGGCACGCAATGCACGTGCTCTGCCTTCCGGTTCTACTAACTGACAACCTAATAACGTCACCAATTTGCGTTGCATAGGCCGTGACACCAACCCCCCACCACCACTTCCGATACCTATAAATCAAATAATTTTAGAAATATACAACGCTAATATTATTAGAATTTATATCTCATATATACTTTTTTAAATATTGTCGTTATTATTATTTTAAAATTTATGCATTATATGGACCTGTAGTATTAGTAGTTTGACATGGTTTAAGATAAAGAGCAAGTTCTTCGATACAACTTTTAGCTCTTAAATAGTTTGCATGTTGGTCGACCGGTAGAAGTTTCTGATAATTTTGTTGCTGACTTGATGCAGATACTGATGAGGGAACTGCAGGTATTGGATTGCCCAGCAATTGTAACAATGCTTCATTTACAGGTAGTTTCTCAATGTCAGTGTTGATAATGCTCTGTGAAAAAATTAAACGAGTATTTATAAAATTGTAGATGTAAAGATTGTAGAACACATACATAAATTTTGTGCATATACAGGATGTTTGAAATAAATTTTACGATTTGCCATTTTATTTCAGACACCCTGTATATTATCATATTTATTGTTACTTGATCGAAAGGACACTGCTTGCGATGTAAATTGGCCAAGCAAGCTCGACATATGGTGTGGCCACAACCAAGTGATATCGGGCCTCGCAAAGCCACATCAAAGTCATGGCAGCAAATTGGACATGACAAAAATTCAGTCCACTGTGGTGCCTGTATCGGCATTCTGTAACATTAATATTAATATTTTATAACATTTATTTGTTTTTTATTAATTAATAATATATTAAACATTTTATAATTAATAATAATTAATAATATATTAAACAGTAAATAAAATCTAAAAAACTTCAAAATTAAAAAAAAATTTTTAATTACTTCGAAGTTTTATGCGTAATAATTAATTATAAAATAGATTAAAAAAAATAGATTAGTTTTAAATTTCAAATCTCTTTCTAAAATGCATTTTGGCTATTTTGTTGGAATTAAAAAAATATTAAGCTTAAAAAACATAAAATGTAAATAAATTAATAAACCTAAACGCATAAAATACTTTAAAAATATAGATTTAGAAAAAAGAATAAGATAAGTGCATGGATACGCAAAATGCAGTTAGAGAAAGAAAAATCCACCGCGCAGATCCTGTTCCATATTAACAGCATTTTAGAGATTTACAGATAAAATCAACGATACGAAAAGTCGATGACACATCAAAATTGTTACATCGATCGTCGATCGGTTGTTATTGCGACATCATATGAAATGGAACATTTTAAGGAAATTTCGAGAACGAAGGGAACTCGTCGGGAACCCGTCGCAAGTATGAATCCGACCGTGTTGCGACGTGTCTTGACATGATCGTGCTAGCCACAGAACTCAGAATCCGGGATGCGACTGAACGAAACGACTGCGCGAGAAAAAGAAACACGAAATCACGACGAAGAATCATTACTCACCTCGTTATAACCCTCGCAAAACATCACATCGATCACACTTTTTGCGCATCACGCCACTCGCGCAGTTTTGCGCGATTCGCACGACAACCTCTATTATACTTATAGACGACTATACATATAGATTACGCGTGGTATGACCGCGACGACGACGTCGTCGACGTCACGCAGGCTCTCCCCAGTTGTCTCCATTCTACATCACTCCAAAGCGACGGTGGTACCATCTATTCCATATGGGTAGTCTCAAAAAAGATATACGCAAGTCGTCTATATAACTTTTATGTTTTATGGGTGAATTTGTTTTGCAACATGGAGTCAGAGAGCTGAACTTTCGATCGCGGCCGGCCACGCATACAGATGCAAAGGTTCGTCCGTGTGAAGCCAGCGCTTCGGCTGCCGTCGGATAGAGGAAAAGGTCAGAGCTATACACTATCTGTCCTACTCTTTCGCGACGTCGTTGGTAACTCGGTAGTCTCGGTAGTGGCGGTGCAGTTGCCCACAGTTCTATTGCCCACGTAGCGATTAGCCACGTATCAATAGGACACAGTGCGATTGGACACAGCTCAATTGGACACAGATCAATTGGACACGGTTCTATTGCCCACGTAGCGATTGGCCACGTATCAAATGGACACAGTGCGATTGGACACGAAAAGTTGCCCACCGTTCAAATGACCACAGATCAGTTGCCCACCGTTCAAATGCCCACAGATCAAACGCCCACAGAAAGTGAATTTTTGTTCGCTTGCCCACGGATAAATGCCCACCGTTCAAAAGCCCACAGATCAATGGCCCACCGTTCAATGGCCCACAGATCAATGGCCCACCGTTCAATTGCCCACAGATCAGTGGCCCACCGTTCAAAAGCCCACAGATCAGTGGCCCACCGTTCAATGGCCCACAGATCAGTGGCCCACCGTTCAAAAGCCCACAGATCAGTGGCCCACCGTTCAAAAGCCCACAGATCAGTGGCCCACCGTTCAAATGCGACTTTTATATCATATACAGGGTGAATCAGAAAATGGAAGTGCCACTTACCATATAAGACTGGTTACCGCAAAATATTAATTTAATATTATTATTTATTTGTGGACGCGTTGTTTATGGATATTACTTTGTGCGAGGCAGTCAGCGGCAGGATAGAATAAAAATAGTAATTAGGAAGTAGGTATTATGCATAGTGTACAGCATAGAAAATTAATCTTATTTAACAATAATTTATTACGTTGAATTTTATAATGTACTGTTTGTTACAGGTATAAAAATAGATTTAACGAATTTTAAAAGTCGTTGCGATATAAAAAAATAACTGTATACATATATTTTGATATTTTTTAATAATCGGGAAAAAAATTAACTTACTAACTACACATTCATAACCGATAAGAAAAACAAAAGAAATCGTTACGACAAAAGTATTCACACGCAGCCGATACACATTAGAGTTCGAGTTACATCACGTTCTACGCTTGTAAATAAAATAATAGTATCTAAAGCTATAACGTATCACACTGTATCTAAGTCCATTTTGCAATCTATAAGTATTACAACTGCATGCTCGAATACTAAAAAATAAAACAAGTTACATCAGAATCTCTGCTACATTACAACGGTTTCGTAAAGCGCACTTTGGCATAATCGGATAAAAATATGTTTTACAACTACACAGTCATAAGCGACGAAAAGATACAAAAGCAACCGTGTTCGAGTTACATCACGTTCTACGCTTGTAAATAAAATAACAGTATCTAAAGCTATAACGTATCACAGTGTATTTCAGTCCGTTTTGTAACTTATATGTATCAGAACTTTGTTCAAAAATAACAAATTATTGCTCGATGAATCTTATTGCATGAATCTCTGTTGCATGAACGAATGAAATAATCTCGACAAATCATAATTGCAAAGCAAAACTTTTTGATCGGTAATTAAACGACAAAAGCAAATAGAACAATTTTCAATATAAAAATTAAACGACAAAAGCAACTAAACAAAGGTGGTACGACATTAGCGACCAACACGCGTCTGTATCTTTGGTTAGGAAACACGTGGAGGTAAGATCGCGCGGGAAACACACAATGCAGAGGCACAACCAATAGTGGAGAAGTTCGTTTCGACCAATAGTATTTTTTACTTTTATTGCGTGTACCGTGCATTGCGTATCAAGCTTAATGCACATTTCCCGCGCGATCTCACCGCCACGTGTTTTCTAACCAAAAATACGGACATGTGTTGATCGCTTATGTTGTACTACTCGTAAATTCTGCTTTTGTCATATGTCGTAAATGCTGCTTGTGTCGTAGTTATTGCTTGCTGTGAATACTACGTTATCCTTGTTGTATTTGCCAGTGTCGTTTAAAAATTGCTCGTTATATTAAGGACTCAAGAAATATCACGAGGCAGTACAAACGGTACGATGTCGTTTTATGAAAAAGAGCAAGGTAATAACTTTTGTACAAAGAATTTTGTAGTTGAGTCTAAAATTAAATTACAATTTTAGTATTGAAATACAGCGCACCGAAGTGCCGAGCCTTTGCTGAAGGAAGATGTCACATTTGGAATTGCAAACGAGAAATGTAGACTGGAATGGAACGAAAACTCTAAGTCCATCAGAAGCAAAATCTTCTTCAGACATATGCACGGTATGCCTTACTAACGAGCGCACACATGCTTTCGTACCTTGTGGACATCTTGCCTGTTGCGTTACATGTATCAAACGTTTGGAAGCTAAGCGTTGTCCCATATGCAACGACCCGTATGAAACCTACATAAGGATTAGAAAACCATAAGACATTACAGCATATTTATGTAAAAATATGTTTAGATTTAAGAGATAAAATCTTTAGGCGTGTTACTTCGTGCGGAAAAGATACAACATAACTTTATACTGATGTTTGTTATTTTTGAACAAAGTTCTGATACATATAAGTTACAAAACGGACTGAAATACACTGTGATACGTTATAGCTTTAGATACTGTTATTTTATGTACAAGCGTAGAACGTGATGTAACTCGAACTCTAATGTGTATCGGCTGCGTGTGAATACTTTTGTCGTAACGATTTCTTTTGTTTTTCTTATCGGTTATGAATGTGTAGTTAGTAAGTTAATTTTTTTCCCGATTATTAAAAAATATCAAAATATATGTATACAGTTATTATCTTATATCGCAACGACTTTTAAAATTCGTTAAATCAATTTTTATACCTGTAACAAACAGTACATTATAAAATTCAACGTAATAAATTATTGTTAAATAAGATTAATTTTCTATGCTGTACACTATGCATAATACCTACTTCCTAATTACTATTTTTATTCTATCCTGCCGCTGACTGCCTCGCACAAAGTAATATCCATAAACAACGCGTCCACAAATAAATAATAATATTAAATTAATATTTTGCGGTAACCAGTCTTATATGGTAAGTGGCACTTCCATTTTCTGATTCACCCTGTATATGATATAAAAGTCGCATTTGAACGGTGGACCACTGATCTGTGGGCTTTTGAACGGTGGGCCACTGATCTGTGGGCTTTTGAACGGTGGGCCACTGATCTGTGGGCCATTGAACGGTGGGCCACTGATCTGTGGGCTTTAGAACGGTGGGCCACTGATCTGTGGGCTATTGAACGGTGGGCCACTGATCTGTGGGCTTTTGAACGGTGGGCCACTGATCTGTGGGCAATTGAACGGTGGGCTATTGATCTGTGGGCCATTGAACGGTGGGCCATTGATCTGTGGGCTTTTGAACGGTGGGCATTTATCCGTGGGCAAACGAACAAAAATTCACTTTCTGTGGGCGTTTGATCTGTGGGCATTTGAACGGTGGGCAACTGATCTGTGGTCATTTGAACGGTGGGCAACTTTTCGTGTCCAATCGCACTGTGTCCATTTGATACGTGGCCAATCGCTACGTGGGCAATAGAACCGTGTCCAATTGATCTGTGTCCAATTCAGCTGTGGCCAATCGCACTGTGTCCTATTGATACGTGGCCAATCGCTACGTGGGCAATAGAACTGTGGGCAACTGCACCGCCACCAGACGTATGTACGTACAATTCCATAAATATATTGTATTCTACCGTGACTGTGCTGAAAGCAGCCATTAAATATAAAAATTTTATAGATTAGGTGTAGAAATTGACAAACAACGTATTAGATTACGTTTTGCATAATTTTTTCTGTGAACATTGTACACAACTCTGTTCATTTATGTAAAGCAGTATTTTCTGTAAACATTTCAAGACTTTATGTCATGTTAAATGTGATACATTGCTTAATGAATTTTTAACATTATTTTGCATTCAAACGGTAGTTTTCAGAACGTAGAAATTTTTGTTTAGTATAGTAATATCAAACTGAAACAATTCTTTTTTCAATGTGTATTCTTACACCTTTTATGTTTTTAATTTACTATCAAATTTTTAAAAACAATATTGTTTTTTCCTAGAAACAAACGTTGGCCTGCAACACAGTGATTAAAAGGAGGTACAGTCATTGACAGAAAGGTTGCAACACTTGAAGTTAGGGACACGATTTTAGAAATAGAAATTTGATGTGAACCACTGCATTCGCTTATGCGGCGCTTGATATATATGTGTGAAGCGCCGCATAAGCGAATGCAGTAGTTCACATCAAATTTCTATTTCTAAAATCGTGTCCCTAACTTCAAGTGTTGCAACCTTTCTGTCAATGACTGTACAATCGGGTACTAACGATTCTCTTTCGAGTGGCGTTTTTCATTTTAAATTATCTTAAAGTTGAGCGCTGATAATTTTTCCACCCCTTTATGACTTTTTAACCCTTAAGGTATAAACGATTTAAAAAGAGGTACAAATGAGTACAAACGATTATGTTTCAAGTAAACTATGTTATATCCCGGGCTCCTGGTAACAGAGGGCTCGGGAATAACGTCGAAACTTAGCACGCGCGCGACAGTTTAGCTAGATCGACAGAGTATCGCCGATCAAGGTAACCCGGCATTTCCAGCCGGGACGCGACGCTCCGAGAAGGCTCGCGAATTGCTGATTGCTAAGAATGTAACGGTGCACCCAGGAAATGCACCGTTCCGGCCAGAACAACGGCCGGCCGTCGGCAAAACTCCGCTGGCGGGGACCCGGGGCGCGGTGCGCCCCAAACTTATATTATATATACGTCGAATAGGCGATAGCACGCGCTACGCTATCGTCTCGCGGCTAAGTCCCCGCACGGGCTTAGCCGAATTCCGCCGAACGCCACCGAACGCGCCAACGACGGCGAGGACCACCGTTTCGCGATCGCGCCGTAACAAGATCCTCGGCGCCACGGCAGGATCATCCGTAACCCCGCTGAGCCCCGCAAGCCCGGCGCCCTCGTTTTTTGTATAAAACCGCGATGCCGGAGCTCAGCGGGACCGTCCTCGATCCGCTCGCTTGCGAGCAGCATCTCCGACATCCTAGAGCCGATCCGGGGGTAGAGCGCTCTCTGTCTTCACCAGGTGATCCTGGGGCTCGTTCCTAACCTTGTGCTCACGACTTTCAACGCACCGGCACGGTCAGCTCGAGGGGTAGAGCGAACTCTGCCTCCTCCGAGTCATCTCGGACCTCGACCACCGGGCGCGTGGAATCATCGAACACGAATTAACAGTTCCTATCGCACCGTCGCCGACCACGGGGTAGAGAGATCTCTGTCTCGCTCGAGTGCTCTCGAGTACGCGACACCAAGCCGGTGCTTCACCTCCTGTCTCCGCGAAACCGCCAGCGATACCGCGAAATATCTAAGGGTTTCGGCGAAAACGCGCGAACACCTGCGATCTATTCCCGCGTCAGCATACCGCATTCGCACGTGCCGCCGAACGGCACGTGGCCGTAGGAACTTTCGCGCGTCGCGGACACGCCGACACCGCGTGCTTCGCTCACTATTGTCGAATCTCGATCGCCGCTCGCGCGGCCGTTTCACGCTTCGTGTACATATTGTAAATACGCGTTATGTTCTTATTCAGTTAATAAACCTTTGTTTTTACATTTAATATACCAGTCTCGCTGCATTTACGGACCCTATCTATTCGAATCCCGGAATACCGACGAGCGCACGGGCGCGTCCCGCATCGAGCCGACGATTCGGTATACGCGAAAGCAGGGTCGTTACAAGAATTTCAACTTAGCAACAGCAAGTTATAAATATAAAGACTCGCGGCCTGAACGGGTCATTTGTTAATAAGATCGTGCGAAGTAAACTACTGTTCTACTATTTGGAGAGGAATTAAAATAAAAAGTGCCAAAATATCTAGAGAAGTTTAATTTATTTCTTTTCGACTACATCTGCGTTTGAAGAACGGACCCCACAGCAGCCTTGGGGTTTAACAAATATAAAAAATTTTTATATTTTAATGGTAGATTCTAACTTTACGTCGTTTTACATTGGTTTTTTTTGGTTTCCAAAATACTTTTCGCATTATCCCAAAGGTTACTAATATCCCCATTATTGTAGCTATGGTTTTAAATGTACTACAACTGTAGAACTTTTTATCTTTTTTTTTCATATTTGACTGGAAACAATACGCCTTAGAGATGTCCTGGAATTTCTTTGTAGCCGCAGAACTTTTGTTCTTATTGTAGAAATTATTATCATTTTCCTTTATATTTGGCAGGAAACAATACGCCTCAGAGATGTCCTGAAAGTTCTTCGTAGCAGCAGAACTTTTGTTCTTATTGTGAAAATTATTATCATTTTCCTTTATATTTGGCAGGAAACAATACGCCTCAGAGATGTCCTGAAAGTTCTTCGTAGCAGCAGAACTTTTGTTCTTATTGTGGAAATTATTATCATTTTCCTTTATATTTGGCAGGAAACAATACGCCTCAGAGATGTCCTGAAAGTTCTTCGTAGCAGCAGAACTTTTGTTCTTATTGTGGAAATTATTATCATTTTCCTTTATATTTGGCAGGAAACAATACGCCTCAGAGATGTCCTGAAAGTTCTTCGTAGCAGCAGAACTTTTGTTCTTACTACAGAAATTATTATCATTTTCCTTCATATTTATAAGGAAATTATACGCCTTAGAGAGGTCCTGGAATTTCTTCGTAGCGGCAAGACTTTCGTTCTTATCGGGATGAAAACGTAAGGCTAATTTTCTATAAGCCTGCGTTATCTCCCGTACGGTCGCTTCCTTGGTTATACCAAGAATTTTGTAATAATCTTTTTCCATTTTTTCTAGTTATTCTGCAATAGAATCCAAATATTTTATTACATTCATTACTCGCCGCCGTCTATCGCGCGCTCGCTCAGTCTGCGGTTCCTTGTCGCTCGCACACGTTTACATTTTAATTGATATCTCGTTAACGGTTACAAATTTTGAAAAATGATATAAGACTTTTCGTCTTATTTCGACGAGTTCTACCTACCATTAAAAAAAGTGACGTTGGTCTGGGACATCCTGTATACATGCATAGAACAATTTTATAAAATTAATATTATAAAGTATATTATTTTAAGCAACAATCTCATACGATTATTATAATTTTTTCTATTAAATTAAAGGTCAATTCAGGCAAAACATTGCACAGCTGTACAGCTATACGTCACGTATAAAAAAAATCCTACTTAAAATAATTGCTATCTTACAAATACATGTAAAATACCATTGAACTGTTTTCATTATACAAATTTTTATATGAATTTGTTTCGATTGATTCTGCAAGTTCTGAAACATACTGTTACGCACGGCGACTCAGGCAGCGGCCTCGCTCACACTCGTACACTCCGCTGCAGCGCTCTCACTCTCTCTCACACTCACTCCGCGTCACTCCCGCCGTGAAAGAAATAACTCAGAATTTAGAAAAAGAACGAATTTTTCTTAATTAACAAATGGATTTCTCGAAAACCAAGTATCGGATTTGCATAATTTTTTTTATTTAACATCATAGCATCGTTCTACGTTAAATTCCGATGAGTGACTTTTTTGCAAAATTAATTGTTTAAACAATTGAAATTACTTCTCTTCGATCTTAAAACACAATATTAGAATCTTGGAGTCAATAGCAACAATAGTTAACTGACTTTGACCGCTTTTGTAAAAGAAATTAATTTGTTAACTAAGTACAGTCGCAAAAGGATCTTGATACTATAATCATAAGTATTGTTACCTGCGATAGATGATCTACCAGCTTCCAGAACTTTCAAAAATGAATCAGCTCAGTGGTCGCAAATTTCCGACGGGCAACATACGCACATTAAGCACAATGCCGTGTCCTTGTGCGCTCGTCGCGTCGGCTGCCGACGCACTGAGCGAGCGGTGCTAGACGGCTAGACACCAGACGGCGGCGAGTATCGCTTAAAGAGAATGAGCGAAACTAGCGAATAGCGAGCGAGACAAGGAGACGTCGAGCTGACGTCATTTCATTCTCGAAAGTTTTGGAAGCTGGTAGATCATTTGGTGGCGGTGCAGTTGCCCACAGTTCTATTGCCCACCGTTCAATGGCCCACAGATCAGTGGCCCACCGTTCAAAAGCCCACAGATCAGTGGCCCACCGTTCAAAAGCCCACAGATCAGTGGTCCACCGTTCAAATGCGACTTTTATATCATATACAGGGTGAATCAGAAAATGGAAGTGCCACTTACCATATAAGACTGGTTACCGCAAAATATTAATTTAATATTATTATTTATTTGTGGACGCGTTGTTTATGGATATTACTTTGTGCGAGGCAGTCAGCGGCAGGATAGAATAAAAATAGTAATTAGGAAGTAGGTATTATGCATAGTGTACAGCATAGAAAATTAATCTTATTTAACAATAATTTATTACGTTGAATTTTATAATGTACTGTTTGTTACAGGTATAAAAATAGATTTAACGAATTTTAAAAGTCGTTGCGATATAAAAAAATAACTGTATACATATATTTTGATATTTTTAATAATCGGGAAAAAATTAACTTACTAACTACACATTCATAACCGATAAGAAAAACAAAAGAAATCGTTACGACAAAAGTATTCACACGCAGCCGATACACATTAGAGTTCGAGTTACATCACGTTCTACGCTTGTAAATAAAATAATAGTATCTAAAGCTATAACGTATCACACTGTATCTAAGTCCATTTTGCAATCTATAAGTATTACAACTGCATGCTCGAATACTAAAAAATAAAACAAGTTACATCAGAATCTCTGCTACATTACAACGGTTTCGTAAAGCGCACTTTGGCATAATCGGATAAAAATATGTTTTACAACTACACAGTCATAAGCGACGAAAAGATACAAAAGCAACCGTGTTCGAGTTACATCACGTTCTACGCTTGTAAATAAAATAACAGTATCTAAAGCTATAACGTATCACAGTGTATTTCAGTCCGTTTTGTAACTTATATGTATCAGAACTTTGTTCAAAAATAACAAATTATTGCTCGATGAATCTTATTGCATGAATCTCTGTTGCATGAACGAATGAAATAATCTCGACAAATCATAATTGCAAAGCAAAACTTTTTGATCGGTAATTAAACGACAAAAGCAAATAGAACAATTTTCAATATAAAAATTAAACGACAAAAGCAACTAAACAAAGGTGGTACGACATTAGCGACCAACACGCGTCTGTATCTTTGGTTAGGAAACACGTGGAGGTAAGATCGCGCGGGAAACACACAATGCAGAGGCACAACCAATAGTGGAGAAGTTCGTTTCGACCAATAGTATTTTTTACTTTTATTGCGTGTACCGTGCATTGCGTATCAAGCTTAATGCACATTTCCCGCGCGATCTCACCGCCACGTGTTTTCTAACCAAAAATACGGACATGTGTTGATCGCTTATGTTGTACTACTCGTAAATTCTGCTTTTGTCATATGTCGTAAATGCTGCTTGTGTCGTAGTTATTGCTTGCTGTGAATACTACGTTATCCTTGTTGTATTTGCCAGTGTCGTTTAAAAATTGCTCGTTATATTAAGGACTCAAGAAATATCACGAGGCAGTACAAACGGTACGATGTCGTTTTATGAAAAAGAGCAAGGTAATAACTTTTGTACAAAGAATTTTGTAGTTGAGTCTAAAATTAAATTACAATTTTAGTATTGAAATACAGCGCACCGAAGTGCCGAGCCTTTGCTGAAGGAAGATGTCACATTTGGAATTGCAAACGAGAAATGTAGACTGGAATGGAACGAAAACTCTAAGTCCATCAGAAGCAAAATCTTCTTCAGACATATGCACGGTATGCCTTACTAACGAGCGCACACATGCTTTCGTACCTTGTGGACATCTTGCCTGTTGCGTTACATGTATCAAACGTTTGGAAGCTAAGCGTTGTCCCATATGCAACGACCCGTATGAAACCTACATAAGGATTAGAAAACCATAAGACATTACAGCATATTTATGTAAAAATATGTTTAGATTTAAGAGATAAAATCTTTAGGCGTGTTACTTCGTGCGGAAAAGATACAACATAACTTTATACTGATGTTTGTTATTTTTGAACAAAGTTCTGATACATATAAGTTACAAAACGGACTGAAATACACTGTGATACGTTATAGCTTTAGATACTGTTATTTTATGTACAAGCGTAGAACGTGATGTAACTCGAACTCTAATGTGTATCGGCTGCGTGTGAATACTTTTGTCGTAACGATTTCTTTTGTTTTTCTTATCGGTTATGAATGTGTAGTTAGTAAGTTAATTTTTTTCCCGATTATTAAAAAATATCAAAATATATGTATACAGTTATTATCTTATATCGCAACGACTTTTAAAATTCGTTAAATCAATTTTTATACCTGTAACAAACAGTACATTATAAAATTCAACGTAATAAATTATTGTTAAATAAGATTAATTTTCTATGCTGTACACTATGCATAATACCTACTTCCTAATTACTATTTTTATTCTATCCTGCCGCTGACTGCCTCGCACAAAGTAATATCCATAAACAACGCGTCCACAAATAAATAATAATATTAAATTAATATTTTGCGGTAACCAGTCTTATATGGTAAGTGGCACTTCCATTTTCTGATTCACCCTGTATATGATATAAAAGTCGCATTTGAACGGTGGACCACTGATCTGTGGGCTTTTGAACGGTGGGCCACTGATCTGTGGGCTTTTGAACGGTGGGCCACTGATCTGTGGGCCATTGAACGGTGGGCCACTGATCTGTGGGCTTTGAACGGTGGGCCACTGATCTGTGGGCTATTGAACGGTGGGCCACTGATCTGTGGGCTTTGAACGGTGGGCATTGATCCATTGAACGGTGGGCTATTGACTTTGAACGGTGGGCCATTGATCTGTGGGCAACGTGGGCAACTTTCTGTGGGCGTTTGATCTGTGGGCATTTGAACGGTGGGCAACTGATCTGTGGTCATTTGAACGGTGGGCAACTTTTCGTGTCCAATCGCACTGTGTCCATTTGATACGTGGCCAATCGCTACGTGGGCAATAGAACCGTGTCCAATTGATCTGTGTCCAATTCAGCTGTGGCCAATCGCACTGTGTCCTATTGATACGTGGCCAATCGCTACGTGGGCAATAGAACTGTGGGCAACTGCACCGCCACCAGACGTATGTACGTACAATTCCATAAATATATTGTATTCTACCGTGACTGTGCTGAAAGCAGCCATTAAATATAAAAATTTTATAGATTAGGTGTAGAAATTGACAAACAACGTATTAGATTACGTTTTGCATAATTTTTTCTGTGAACATTGTACACAACTCTGTTCATTTATGTAAAGCAGTATTTTCTGTAAACATTTCAAGACTTTATGTCATGTTAAATGTGATACATTGCTTAATGAATTTTTAACATTATTTTGCATTCAAACGGTAGTTTTCAGAACGTAGAAATTTTTGTTTAGTATAGTAATATCAAACTGAAACAATTCTTTTTTCAATGTGTATTCTTACACCTTTTATGTTTTTAATTTACTATCAAATTTTTAAAAACAATATTGTTTTTTCCTAGAAACAAACGTTGGCCTGCAACACAGTGATTAAAAGGAGGTACAGTCATTGACAGAAAGGTTGCAACACTTGAAGTTAGGGACACGATTTTAGAAATAGAAATTTGATGTGAACCACTGCATTCGCTTATGCGGCGCTTGATATATATGTGTGAAGCGCCGCATAAGCGAATGCAGTAGTTCACATCAAATTTCTATTTCTAAAATCGTGTCCCTAACTTCAAGTGTTGCAACCTTTCTGTCAATGACTGTACAATCGGGTACTAACGATTCTCTTTCGAGTGGCGTTTTTCATTTTAAATTATCTTAAAGTTGAGCGCTGATAATTTTTCCACCCCTTTATGACTTTTTAACCCTTAAGGTATAAACGATTTAAAAAGAGGTACAAATGAGTACAAACGATTATGTTTCAAGTAAACTATGTTATATCCCGGGCTCCTGGTAACAGAGGGCTCGGGAATAACGTCGAAACTTAGCACGCGCGCGACAGTTTAGCTAGATCGACAGAGTATCGCCGATCAAGGTAACCCGGCATTTCCAGCCGGGACGCGACGCTCCGAGAAGGCTCGCGAATTGCTGATTGCTAAGAATGTAACGGTGCACCCAGGAAATGCACCGTTCCGGCCAGAACAACGGCCGGCCGTCGGCAAAACTCCGCTGGCGGGGACCCGGGGCGCGGTGCGCCCCAAACTTATATTATATATACGTCGAATAGGCGATAGCACGCGCTACGCTATCGTCTCGCGGCTAAGTCCCCGCACGGGCTTAGCCGAATTCCGCCGAACGCCACCGAACGCGCCAACGACGGCGAGGACCACCGTTTCGCGATCGCGCCGTAACAAGATCCTCGGCGCCACGGCAGGATCATCCGTAACCCCGCTGAGCCCCGCAAGCCCGGCGCCCTCGTTTTTTGTATAAAACCGCGATGCCGGAGCTCAGCGGGACCGTCCTCGATCCGCTCGCTTGCGAGCAGCATCTCCGACATCCTAGAGCCGATCCGGGGGTAGAGCGCTCTCTGTCTTCACCAGGTGATCCTGGGGCTCGTTCCTAACCTTGTGCTCACGACTTTCAACGCACCGGCACGGTCAGCTCGAGGGGTAGAGCGAACTCTGCCTCCTCCGAGTCATCTCGGACCTCGACCACCGGGCGCGTGGAATCATCGAACACGAATTAACAGTTCCTATCGCACCGTCGCCGACCACGGGGTAGAGAGATCTCTGTCTCGCTCGAGTGCTCTCGAGTACGCGACACCAAGCCGGTGCTTCACCTCCTGTCTCCGCGAAACCGCCAGCGATACCGCGAAATATCTAAGGGTTTCGGCGAAAACGCGCGAACACCTGCGATCTATTCCCGCGTCAGCATACCGCATTCGCACGTGCCGCCGAACGGCACGTGGCCGTAGGAACTTTCGCGCGTCGCGGACACGCCGACACCGCGTGCTTCGCTCACTATTGTCGAATCTCGATCGCCGCTCGCGCGGCCGTTTCACGCTTCGTGTACATATTGTAAATACGCGTTATGTTCTTATTCAGTTAATAAACCTTTGTTTTTACATTTAATATACCAGTCTCGCTGCATTTACGGACCCTATCTATTCGAATCCCGGAATACCGACGAGCGCACGGGCGCGTCCCGCATCGAGCCGACGATTCGGTATACGCGAAAGCAGGGTCGTTACAAGAATTTCAACTTAGCAACAGCAAGTTATAAATATAAAGACTCGCGGCCTGAACGGGTCATTTGTTAATAAGATCGTGCGAAGTAAACTACTGTTCTACTATTTGGAGAGGAATTAAAATAAAAAGTGCCAAAATATCTAGAGAAGTTTAATTTATTTCTTTTCGACTACATCTGCGTTTGAAGAACGGACCCCACAGCAGCCTTGGGGTTTAACAAATATAAAAAATTTTTATATTTTAATGGTAGATTCTAACTTTACGTCGTTTTACATTGGTTTTTTTTGGTTTCCAAAATACTTTTCGCATTATCCCAAAGGTTACTAATATCCCCATTATTGTAGCTATGGTTTTAAATGTACTACAACTGTAGAACTTTTTATCTTTTTTTTTCATATTTGACTGGAAACAATACGCCTTAGAGATGTCCTGGAATTTCTTTGTAGCCGCAGAACTTTTGTTCTTATTGTAGAAATTATTATCATTTTCCTTTATATTTGGCAGGAAACAATACGCCTCAGAGATGTCCTGAAAGTTCTTCGTAGCAGCAGAACTTTTGTTCTTATTGTGAAAATTATTATCATTTTCCTTTATATTTGGCAGGAAACAATACGCCTCAGAGATGTCCTGAAAGTTCTTCGTAGCAGCAGAACTTTTGTTCTTATTGTGGAAATTATTATCATTTTCCTTTATATTTGGCAGGAAACAATACGCCTCAGAGATGTCCTGAAAGTTCTTCGTAGCAGCAGAACTTTTGTTCTTATTGTGGAAATTATTATCATTTTCCTTTATATTTGGCAGGAAACAATACGCCTCAGAGATGTCCTGAAAGTTCTTCGTAGCAGCAGAACTTTTGTTCTTACTACAGAAATTATTATCATTTTCCTTCATATTTATAAGGAAATTATACGCCTTAGAGAGGTCCTGGAATTTCTTCGTAGCGGCAAGACTTTCGTTCTTATCGGGATGAAAACGTAAGGCTAATTTTCTATAAGCCTGCGTTATCTCCCGTACGGTCGCTTCCTTGGTTATACCAAGAATTTTGTAATAATCTTTTTCCATTTTTTCTAGTTATTCTGCAATAGAATCCAAATATTTTATTACATTCATTACTCGCCGCCGTCTATCGCGCGCTCGCTCAGTCTGCGGTTCCTTGTCGCTCGCACACGTTTACATTTTAATTGATATCTCGTTAACGGTTACAAATTTTGAAAAATGATATAAGACTTTTCGTCTTATTTCGACGAGTTCTACCTACCATTAAAAAAAGTGACGTTGGTCTGGGACATCCTGTATACATGCATAGAACAATTTTATAAAATTAATATTATAAAGTATATTATTTTAAGCAACAATCTCATACGATTATTATAATTTTTTCTATTAAATTAAAGGTCAATTCAGGCAAAACATTGCACAGCTGTACAGCTATACGTCACGTATAAAAAAAATCCTACTTAAAATAATTGCTATCTTACAAATACATGTAAAATACCATTGAACTGTTTTCATTATACAAATTTTTATATGAATTTGTTTCGATTGATTCTGCAAGTTCTGAAACATACTGTTACGCACGGCGACTCAGGCAGCGGCCTCGCTCACACTCGTACACTCCGCTGCAGCGCTCTCACTCTCTCTCACACTCACTCCGCGTCACTCCCGCCGTGAAAGAAATAACTCAGAATTTAGAAAAAGAACGAATTTTTCTTAATTAACAAATGGATTTCTCGAAAACCAAGTATCGGATTTGCATAATTTTTTTTATTTAACATCATAGCATCGTTCTACGTTAAATTCCGATGAGTGACTTTTTTGCAAAATTAATTGTTTAAACAATTGAAATTACTTCTCTTCGATCTTAAAACACAATATTAGAATCTTGGAGTCAATAGCAACAATAGTTAACTGACTTTGACCGCTTTTGTAAAAGAAATTAATTTGTTAACTAAGTACAGTCGCAAAAGGATCTTGATACTATAATCATAAGTATTGTTACCTGCGATAGATGATCTACCAGCTTCCAGAACTTTCAAAAATGAATCAGCTCAGTGGTCGCAAATTTCCGACGGGCAACATACGCACATTAAGCACAATGCCGTGTCCTTGTGCGCTCGTCGCGTCGGCTGCCGACGCACTGAGCGAGCGGTGCTAGACGGCTAGACACCAGACGGCGGCGAGTATCGCTTAAAGAGAATGAGCGAAACTAGCGAATAGCGAGCGAGACAAGGAGACGTCGAGCTGACGTCATTTCATTCTCGAAAGTTTTGGAAGCTGGTAGATCATTTGGTGGCGGTGCAGTTGCCCACAGTTCTATTGCCCACCGTTCAATGGCCCACAGATCAGTGGCCCACCGTTCAAAAGCCCACAGATCAGTGGCCCACCGTTCAAAAGCCCACAGATCAGTGGTCCACCGTTCAAATGCGACTTTTATATCATATACAGGGTGAATCAGAAAATGGAAGTGCCACTTACCATATAAGACTGGTTACCGCAAAATATTAATTTAATATTATTATTTATTTGTGGACGCGTTGTTTATGGATATTACTTTGTGCGAGGCAGTCAGCGGCAGGATAGAATAAAAATAGTAATTAGGAAGTAGGTATTATGCATAGTGTACAGCATAGAAAATTAATCTTATTTAACAATAATTTATTACGTTGAATTTTATAATGTACTGTTTGTTACAGGTATAAAAATAGATTTAACGAATTTTAAAAGTCGTTGCGATATAAAAAAATAACTGTATACATATATTTTGATATTTTTTAATAATCGGGAAAAAAATTAACTTACTAACTACACATTCATAACCGATAAGAAAAACAAAAGAAATCGTTACGACAAAAGTATTCACACGCAGCCGATACACATTAGAGTTCGAGTTACATCACGTTCTACGCTTGTAAATAAAATAATAGTATCTAAAGCTATAACGTATCACACTGTATCTAAGTCCATTTTGCAATCTATAAGTATTACAACTGCATGCTCGAATACTAAAAAATAAAACAAGTTACATCAGAATCTCTGCTACATTACAACGGTTTCGTAAAGCGCACTTTGGCATAATCGGATAAAAATATGTTTTACAACTACACAGTCATAAGCGACGAAAAGATACAAAAGCAACCGTGTTCGAGTTACATCACGTTCTACGCTTGTAAATAAAATAACAGTATCTAAAGCTATAACGTATCACAGTGTATTTCAGTCCGTTTTGTAACTTATATGTATCAGAACTTTGTTCAAAAATAACAAATTATTGCTCGATGAATCTTATTGCATGAATCTCTGTTGCATGAACGAATGAAATAATCTCGACAAATCATAATTGCAAAGCAAAACTTTTTGATCGGTAATTAAACGACAAAAGCAAATAGAACAATTTTCAATATAAAAATTAAACGACAAAAGCAACTAAACAAAGGTGGTACGACATTAGCGACCAACACGCGTCTGTATCTTTGGTTAGGAAACACGTGGAGGTAAGATCGCGCGGGAAACACACAATGCAGAGGCACAACCAATAGTGGAGAAGTTCGTTTCGACCAATAGTATTTTTTACTTTTATTGCGTGTACCGTGCATTGCGTATCAAGCTTAATGCACATTTCCCGCGCGATCTCACCGCCACGTGTTTTCTAACCAAAAATACGGACATGTGTTGATCGCTTATGTTGTACTACTCGTAAATTCTGCTTTTGTCATATGTCGTAAATGCTGCTTGTGTCGTAGTTATTGCTTGCTGTGAATACTACGTTATCCTTGTTGTATTTGCCAGTGTCGTTTAAAAATTGCTCGTTATATTAAGGACTCAAGAAATATCACGAGGCAGTACAAACGGTACGATGTCGTTTTATGAAAAAGAGCAAGGTAATAACTTTTGTACAAAGAATTTTGTAGTTGAGTCTAAAATTAAATTACAATTTTAGTATTGAAATACAGCGCACCGAAGTGCCGAGCCTTTGCTGAAGGAAGATGTCACATTTGGAATTGCAAACGAGAAATGTAGACTGGAATGGAACGAAAACTCTAAGTCCATCAGAAGCAAAATCTTCTTCAGACATATGCACGGTATGCCTTACTAACGAGCGCACACATGCTTTCGTACCTTGTGGACATCTTGCCTGTTGCGTTACATGTATCAAACGTTTGGAAGCTAAGCGTTGTCCCATATGCAACGACCCGTATGAAACCTACATAAGGATTAGAAAACCATAAGACATTACAGCATATTTATGTAAAAATATGTTTAGATTTAAGAGATAAAATCTTTAGGCGTGTTACTTCGTGCGGAAAAGATACAACATAACTTTATACTGATGTTTGTTATTTTTGAACAAAGTTCTGATACATATAAGTTACAAAACGGACTGAAATACACTGTGATACGTTATAGCTTTAGATACTGTTATTTTATGTACAAGCGTAGAACGTGATGTAACTCGAACTCTAATGTGTATCGGCTGCGTGTGAATACTTTTGTCGTAACGATTTCTTTTGTTTTTCTTATCGGTTATGAATGTGTAGTTAGTAAGTTAATTTTTTTCCCGATTATTAAAAAATATCAAAATATATGTATACAGTTATTATCTTATATCGCAACGACTTTTAAAATTCGTTAAATCAATTTTTATACCTGTAACAAACAGTACATTATAAAATTCAACGTAATAAATTATTGTTAAATAAGATTAATTTTCTATGCTGTACACTATGCATAATACCTACTTCCTAATTACTATTTTTATTCTATCCTGCCGCTGACTGCCTCGCACAAAATAATATCCATAAACAACGCGTCCACAAATAAATAATAATATTAAATTAATATTTTGCGGTAACCAGTCTTATATGGTAAGTGGCACTTCCATTTTCTGATTCACCCTGTATATGATATAAAAGTCGCATTTGAACGGTGGACCACTGATCTGTGGGCTTTTGAACGGTGGGCCACTGATCTGTGGGCTTTTGAACGGTGGGCCACTGATCTGTGGGCCATTGAACGGTGGGCAATAGAACTGTGGGCAACTGCACCGCCACCAAATGATCTACCAGCTTCCAAATCTTTCGAGAATGAAATGACGTCAGCTCGACGTCTCCTTGTCTCGCTCGCTATTCGCTAGTTTCGCTCATTCTCTTTAAGCGATACTCGCCGCCGTCTGGTGTCTAGCCGTCTAGCACCGCTCGCTCAGTGCGTCGGCAGCCGACGCGACGAGCGCACGAGGACACGGCATTGTGCTTAATGTGCGTATGTTGCCCGTCTGAAATTTGCGACCACTGAGCTGATTCATTTTTGAAAGTTCTGGAAGCTGGTAGATCATCTATCGCAGGTAACAATACTTATGATTATAGTATCAAGATCCTTTTGCGACTGTACTTAGTTAACAAATTAATTTCTTTTACAAAAGCGGTCAAAGTCAGTTAACTATTGTTGCTATTGACTCCAAGATTCTAATATTGTGTTTTAAGATCGAAGAGAAGTAATTTCAATTGTTTAAACAATTAATTTTGCAAAAAAGTCACTCATCGGAATTTAACGTAGAACGATGCTATGATGTTAAATAAAAAAAATTATGCAAATCCGATACTTGGTTTTCGAGAAATCCATTTGTTAATTAAGAAAAATTCGTTCTTTTTCTAAATTCTGAGTTATTTCTTTCACGGCGGGAGTGACGCGGAGTGAGTGTGAGAGAGAGTGAGAGCGCTGCAGCGGAGTGTACGAGTGTGAGCGAGGCCGCTGCCTGAGTCGCCGTGCGTAACAGTATGTTTCAGAACTTGCAGAATCAATCGAAACAAATTCATATAAAAATTTGTATAATGAAAACAGTTCAATGGTATTTTACATGTATTTGTAAGATAGCAATTATTTTAAGTAGGATTTTTTTTATACGTGACGTATAGCTGTACAGCTGTGCAATGTTTTGCCTGAATTGACCTTTAATTTAATAGAAAAAATTATAATAATCGTATGAGATTGTTGCTTAAAATAATATACTTTATAATATTAATTTTATAAAATTGTTCTATGCATGTATACAGGATGTCCCAGACCAACGTCACTTTTTTTTAATGGTAGGTAGAACTCGTCGAAATAAGACGAAAAGTCTTATATCATTTTTCAAAATTTGTAACCGTTAACGAGATATCAATTAAAATGTAAACGTGTGCGAGCGACAAGGAACCGCAGACTGAGCGAGCGCGCGATAGACGGCGGCGAGTAATGAATGTAATAAAATATTTGGATTCTATTGCAGAATAACTAGAAAAAATGGAAAAAGATTATTACAAAATTCTTGGTATAACCAAGGAAGCGACCGTACGGGAGATAACGCAGGCTTATAGAAAATTAGCCTTACGTTTTCATCCCGATAAGAACGAAAGTCTTGCCGCTACGAAGAAATTCCAGGACCTCTCTAAGGCGTATAATTTCCTTATAAATATGAAGGAAAATGATAATAATTTCTGTAGTAAGAACAAAAGTTCTGCTGCTACGAAGAACTTTCAGGACATCTCTGAGGCGTATTGTTTCCTGCCAAATATAAAGGAAAATGATAATAATTTCCACAATAAGAACAAAAGTTCTGCTGCTACGAAGAACTTTCAGGACATCTCTGAGGCGTATTGTTTCCTGCCAAATATAAAGGAAAATGATAATAATTTCCACAATAAGAACAAAAGTTCTGCTGCTACGAAGAACTTTCAGGACATCTCTGAGGCGTATTGTTTCCTGCCAAATATAAAGGAAAATGATAATAATTTTCACAATAAGAACAAAAGTTCTGCTGCTACGAAGAACTTTCAGGACATCTCTGAGGCGTATTGTTTCCTGCCAAATATAAAGGAAAATGATAATAATTTCTACAATAAGAACAAAAGTTCTGCGGCTACAAAGAAATTCCAGGACATCTCTAAGGCGTATTGTTTCCAGTCAAATATGAAAAAAAAAGATAAAAATTTCTACAGTTGTAGTACATTTAAAACCATAGCTACAATAATGGGGATATTAGTAACCTTTGGGATAATGCGAAAAGTATTTTGGAAACCAAAAAAAACCAATGTAAAACGACGTAAAGTTAGAATCTACCATTAAAATATAAAAATTTTTTATATTTGTTAAACCCCAAGGCTGCTGTGGGGTCCGTTCTTCAAACGCAGATGTAGTCGAAAAGAAATAAATTAAACTTCTCTAGATATTTTGGCACTTTTTATTTTAATTCCTCTCCAAATAGTAGAACAGTAGTTTACTTCGCACGATCTTATTAACAAATGACCCGTTCGGGCCGCGAGTCTTTATATTTATAACTTGCTGTTGCTAAGTTGAAATTCTTGTAACGACCCTGCTTTCGCGTATACCGAATCGTCGGCTCGATGCGGGACGCGCCCGTGCGCTCGTCGGTATTCCGGGATTCGAATAGATAGGGTCCGTAAATGCAGCGAGACTGGTATATTAAATGTAAAAACAAAGGTTTATTAACTGAATAAGAACATAACGCGTATTTACAATATGTACACGAAGCGTGAAACGGCCGCGCGAGCGGCGATCGAGATTCGACAATAGTGAGCGAAGCACGCGGTGTCGGCGTGTCCGCGACGCGCGAAAGTTCCTACGGCCACGTGCCGTTCGGCGGCACGTGCGAATGCGGTATGCTGACGCGGGAATAGATCGCAGGTGTTCGCGCGTTTTCGCCGAAACCCTTAGATATTTCGCGGTATCGCTGGCGGTTTCGCGGAGACAGGAGGTGAAGCACCGGCTTGGTGTCGCGTACTCGAGAGCACTCGAGCGAGACAGAGATCTCTCTACCCCGTGGTCGGCGACGGTGCGATAGGAACTGTTAATTCGTGTTCGATGATTCCACGCGCCCGGTGGTCGAGGTCCGAGATGACTCGGAGGAGGCAGAGTTCGCTCTACCCCTCGAGCTGACCGTGCCGGTGCGTTGAAAGTCGTGAGCACAAGGTTAGGAACGAGCCCCAGGATCACCTGGTGAAGACAGAGAGCGCTCTACCCCCGGATCGGCTCTAGGATGTCGGAGATGCTGCTCGCAAGCGAGCGGATCGAGGACGGTCCCGCTGAGCTCCGGCATCGCGGTTTTATACAAAAAACGAGGGCGCCGGGCTTGCGGGGCTCAGCGGGGTTACGGATGATCCTGCCGTGGCGCCGAGGATCTTGTTACGGCGCGATCGCGAAACGGTGGTCCTCGCCGTCGTTGGCGCGTTCGGTGGCGTTCGGCGGAATTCGGCTAAGCCCGTGCGGGGACTTAGCCGCGAGACGATAGCGTAGCGCGTGCTATCGCCTATTCGACGTATATATAATATAAGTTTGGGGCGCACCGCGCCCCGGGTCCCCGCCAGCGGAGTTTTGCCGACGGCCGGCCGTTGTTCTGGCCGGAACGGTGCATTTCCTGGGTGCACCGTTACATTCTTAGCAATCAGCAATTCGCGAGCCTTCTCGGAGCGTCGCGTCCCGGCTGGAAATGCCGGGTTACCTTGATCGGCGATACTCTGTCGATCTAGCTAAACTGTCGCGCGCGTGCTAAGTTTCGACGTTATTCCCGAGCCCTCTGTTACCAGGAGCCCGGGATATAACATAGTTTACTTGAAACATAATCGTTTGTACTCATTTGTACCTCTTTTTAAATCGTTTATACCTTAAGGGTTAAAAAGTCATAAAGGGGTGGAAAAATTATCAGCGCTCAACTTTAAGATAATTTAAAATGAAAAACGCCACTCGAAAGAGAATCGTTAGTACCCGATTGTACAGTCATTGACAGAAAGGTTGCAACACTTGAAGTTAGGGACACGATTTTAGAAATAGAAATTTGATGTGAACTACTGCATTCGCTTATGCGGCGCTTCACACATATATATCAAGCGCCGCATAAGCGAATGCAGTGGTTCACATCAAATTTCTATTTCTAAAATCGTGTCCCTAACTTCAAGTGTTGCAACCTTTCTGTCAATGACTGTACCTCCTTTTAATCACTGTGTTGCAGGCCAACGTTTGTTTCTAGGAAAAAACAATATTGTTTTTAAAAATTTGATAGTAAATTAAAAACATAAAAGGTGTAAGAATACACATTGAAAAAAGAATTGTTTCAGTTTGATATTACTATACTAAACAAAAATTTCTACGTTCTGAAAACTACCGTTTGAATGCAAAATAATGTTAAAAATTCATTAAGCAATGTATCACATTTAACATGACATAAAGTCTTGAAATGTTTACAGAAAATACTGCTTTACATAAATGAACAGAGTTGTGTACAATGTTCACAGAAAAAATTATGCAAAACGTAATCTAATACGTTGTTTGTCAATTTCTACACCTAATCTATAAAATTTTTATATTTAATGGCTGCTTTCAGCACAGTCACGGTAGAATACAATATATTTATGGAATTGTACGTACATACGTCTGGTGGCGGTGCAGTTGCCCACAGTTCTATTGCCCACGTAGCGATTGGCCACGTATCAATAGGACACAGTGCGATTGGCCACAGCTGAATTGGACACAGATCAATTGGACACGGTTCTATTGCCCACGTAGCGATTGGCCACGTATCAAATGGACACAGTGCGATTGGACACGAAAAGTTGCCCACCGTTCAAATGACCACAGATCAGTTGCCCACCGTTCAAATGCCCACAGATCAAACGCCCACAGAAAGTGAATTTTTGTTCGTTTGCCCACGGATAAATGCCCACCGTTCAAAAGCCCACAGATCAATGGCCCACCGTTCAATGGCCCACAGATCAATAGCCCACCGTTCAATTGCCCACAGATCAGTGGCCCACCGTTCAAAAGCCCACAGATCAGTGGCCCACCGTTCAATAGCCCACAGATCAGTGGCCCACCGTTCTAAAGCCCACAGATCAGTGGCCCACCGTTCAATGGCCCACAGATCAGTGGCCCACCGTTCAAAAGCCCACAGATCAGTGGCCCACCGTTCAAAAGCCCACAGATCAGTGGTCCACCGTTCAAATGCGACTTTTATATCATATACAGGGTGAATCAGAAAATGGAAGTGCCACTTACCATATAAGACTGGTTACCGCAAAATATTAATTTAATATTATTATTTATTTGTGGACGCGTTGTTTATGGATATTACTTTGTGCGAGGCAGTCAGCGGCAGGATAGAATAAAAATAGTAATTAGGAAGTAGGTATTATGCATAGTGTACAGCATAGAAAATTAATCTTATTTAACAATAATTTATTACGTTGAATTTTATAATGTACTGTTTGTTACAGGTATAAAAATTGATTTAACGAATTTTAAAAGTCGTTGCGATATAAGATAATAACTGTATACATATATTTTGATATTTTTAATAATCGGGAAAAAATTAACTTACTAACTACACATTCATAACCGATAAGAAAAACAAAAGAAATCGTTACGACAAAAGTATTCACACGCAGCCGATACACATTAGAGTTCGAGTTACATCACGTTCTACGCTTGTAAATAAAATAATAGTATCTAAAGCTATAACGTATCACACTGTATCTAAGTCCATTTTGCAATCTATAAGTATTACAACTGCATGCTCGAATACTAAAAAATAAAACAAGTTACATCAGAATCTCTGCTACATTACAACGGTTTCGTAAAGCGCACTTTGGCATAATCGGATAAAAATATGTTTTACAACTACACAGTCATAAGCGACGAAAAGATACAAAAGCAACCGTGTTCGAGTTACATCACGTTCTACGCTTGTAAATAAAATAACAGTATCTAAAGCTATAACGTATCACAGTGTATTTCAGTCCGTTTTGTAACTTATATGTATCAGAACTTTGTTCAAAAATAACAAATTATTGCTCGATGAATCTTATTGCATGAATCTCTGTTGCATGAACGAATGAAATAATCTCGACAAATCATAATTGCAAAGCAAAACTTTTTGATCGGTAATTAAACGACAAAAGCAAATAGAACAATTTTCAATATAAAAATTAAACGACAAAAGCAACTAAACAAAGGTGGTACGACATTAGCGACCAACACGCGTCTGTATCTTTGGTTAGGAAACACGTGGAGGTAAGATCGCGCGGGAAACACACAATGCAGAGGCACAACCAATAGTGGAGAAGTTCGTTTCGACCAATAGTATTTTTTACTTTTATTGCGTGTACCGTGCATTGCGTATCAAGCTTAATGCACATTTCCCGCGCGATCTCACCGCCACGTGTTTTCTAACCAAAAATACGGACATGTGTTGATCGCTTATGTTGTACTACTCGTAAATTCTGCTTTTGTCATATGTCGTAAATGCTGCTTGTGTCGTAGTTATTGCTTGCTGTGAATACTACGTTATCCTTGTTGTATTTGCCAGTGTCGTTTAAAAATTGCTCGTTATATTAAGGACTCAAGAAATATCACGAGGCAGTACAAACGGTACGATGTCGTTTTATGAAAAAGAGCAAGGTAATAACTTTTGTACAAAGAATTTTGTAGTTGAGTCTAAAATTAAATTACAATTTTAGTATTGAAATACAGCGCACCGAAGTGCCGAGCCTTTGCTGAAGGAAGATGTCACATTTGGAATTGCAAACGAGAAATGTAGACTGGAATGGAACGAAAACTCTAAGTCCATCAGAAGCAAAATCTTCTTCAGACATATGCACGGTATGCCTTACTAACGAGCGCACACATGCTTTCGTACCTTGTGGACATCTTGCCTGTTGCGTTACATGTATCAAACGTTTGGAAGCTAAGCGTTGTCCCATATGCAACGACCCGTATGAAACCTACATAAGGATTAGAAAACCATAAGACATTACAGCATATTTATGTAAAAATATGTTTAGATTTAAGAGATAAAATCTTTAGGCGTGTTACTTCGTGCGGAAAAGATACAACATAACTTTATACTGATGTTTGTTATTTTTGAACAAAGTTCTGATACATATAAGTTACAAAACGGACTGAAATACACTGTGATACGTTATAGCTTTAGATACTGTTATTTTATGTACAAGCGTAGAACGTGATGTAACTCGAACTCTAATGTGTATCGGCTGCGTGTGAATACTTTTGTCGTAACGATTTCTTTTGTTTTTCTTATCGGTTATGAATGTGTAGTTAGTAAGTTAATTTTTTTCCCGATTATTAAAAAATATCAAAATATATGTATACAGTTATTATCTTATATCGCAACGACTTTTAAAATTCGTTAAATCAATTTTTATACCTGTAACAAACAGTACATTATAAAATTCAACGTAATAAATTATTGTTAAATAAGATTAATTTTCTATGCTGTACACTATGCATAATACCTACTTCCTAATTACTATTTTTATTCTATCCTGCCGCTGACTGCCTCGCACAAAGTAATATCCATAAACAACGCGTCCACAAATAAATAATAATATTAAATTAATATTTTGCGGTAACCAGTCTTATATGGTAAGTGGCACTTCCATTTTCTGATTCACCCTGTATATGATATAAAAGTCGCATTTGAACGGTGGACCACTGATCTGTGGGCTTTTGAACGGTGGGCCACTGATCTGTGGGCTTTTGAACGGTGGGCCACTGATCTGTGGGCAATTGAACGGTGGGCTATTGATCTGTGGGCCATTGAACGGTGGGCCATTGATCTGTGGGCTTTTGAACGGTGGGCATTTATCCGTGGGCAAACGAACAAAAATTCACTTTCTGTGGGCGTTTGATCTGTGGGCATTTGAACGGTGGGCAACTGATCTGTGGTCATTTGAACGGTGGGCAACTTTTCGTGTCCAATCGCACTGTGTCCATTTGATACGTGGCCAATCGCTACGTGGGCAATAGAACCGTGTCCAATTGATCTGTGTCCAATTCAGCTGTGGCCAATCGCACTGTGTCCTATTGATACGTGGCCAATCGCTACGTGGGCAATAGAACTGTGGGCAACTGCACCGCCACCAGACGTATGTACGTACAATTCCATAAATATATTGTATTCTACCGTGACTGTGCTGAAAGCAGCCATTAAATATAAAAATTTTATAGATTAGGTGTAGAAATTGACAAACAACGTATTAGATTACGTTTTGCATAATTTTTTCTGTGAACATTGTACACAACTCTGTTCATTTATGTAAAGCAGTATTTTCTGTAAACATTTCAAGACTTTATGTCATGTTAAATGTGATACATTGCTTAATGAATTTTTAACATTATTTTGCATTCAAACGGTAGTTTTCAGAACGTAGAAATTTTTGTTTAGTATAGTAATATCAAACTGAAACAATTCTTTTTTCAATGTGTATTCTTACACCTTTTATGTTTTTAATTTACTATCAAATTTTTAAAAACAATATTGTTTTTTCCTAGAAACAAACGTTGGCCTGCAACACAGTGATTAAAAGGAGGTACAGTCATTGACAGAAAGGTTGCAACACTTGAAGTTAGGGACACGATTTTAGAAATAGAAATTTGATGTGAACCACTGCATTCGCTTATGCGGCGCTTGATATATATGTGTGAAGCGCCGCATAAGCGAATGCAGTAGTTCACATCAAATTTCTATTTCTAAAATCGTGTCCCTAACTTCAAGTGTTGCAACCTCTGTCAATGTAATACTAACGATTCTCTTTCGAGTGGCGTTTTTCATTTTAAATTATCTTAAAGTTGAGCGCTGATAATTTTTCCACCCCTTTATGACTTTTTAACCCTTAAGGTATAAACGATTTAAAAAGAGGTACAAATGAGTACAAACGATTATGTTTCAAGTAAACTATGTTATATCCCGGGCTCCTGGTAACAGAGGGCTCGGGAATAACGTCGAAACTTAGCACGCGCGCGACAGTTTAGCTAGATCGACAGAGTATCGCCGATCAAGGTAACCCGGCATTTCCAGCCGGGACGCGACGCTCCGAGAAGGCTCGCGAATTGCTGATTGCTAAGAATGTAACGGTGCACCCAGGAAATGCACCGTTCCGGCCAGAACAACGGCCGGCCGTCGGCAAAACTCCGCTGGCGGGGACCCGGGGCGCGGTGCGCCCCAAACTTATATTATATATACGTCGAATAGGCGATAGCACGCGCTACGCTATCGTCTCGCGGCTAAGTCCCCGCACGGGCTTAGCCGAATTCCGCCGAACGCCACCGAACGCGCCAACGACGGCGAGGACCACCGTTTCGCGATCGCGCCGTAACAAGATCCTCGGCGCCACGGCAGGATCATCCGTAACCCCGCTGAGCCCCGCAAGCCCGGCGCCCTCGTTTTTTGTATAAAACCGCGATGCCGGAGCTCAGCGGGACCGTCCTCGATCCGCTCGCTTGCGAGCAGCATCTCCGACATCCTAGAGCCGATCCGGGGGTAGAGCGCTCTCTGTCTTCACCAGGTGATCCTGGGGCTCGTTCCTAACCTTGTGCTCACGACTTTCAACGCACCGGCACGGTCAGCTCGAGGGGTAGAGCGAACTCTGCCTCCTCCGAGTCATCTCGGACCTCGACCACCGGGCGCGTGGAATCATCGAACACGAATTAACAGTTCCTATCGCACCGTCGCCGACCACGGGGTAGAGAGATCTCTGTCTCGCTCGAGTGCTCTCGAGTACGCGACACCAAGCCGGTGCTTCACCTCCTGTCTCCGCGAAACCGCCAGCGATACCGCGAAATATCTAAGGGTTTCGGCGAAAACGCGCGAACACCTGCGATCTATTCCCGCGTCAGCATACCGCATTCGCACGTGCCGCCGAACGGCACGTGGCCGTAGGAACTTTCGCGCGTCGCGGACACGCCGACACCGCGTGCTTCGCTCACTATTGTCGAATCTCGATCGCCGCTCGCGCGGCCGTTTCACGCTTCGTGTACATATTGTAAATACGCGTTATGTTCTTATTCAGTTAATAAACCTTTGTTTTTACATTTAATATACCAGTCTCGCTGCATTTACGGACCCTATCTATTCGAATCCCGGAATACCGACGAGCGCACGGGCGCGTCCCGCATCGAGCCGACGATTCGGTATACGCGAAAGCAGGGTCGTTACAAGAATTTCAACTTAGCAACAGCAAGTTATAAATATAAAGACTCGCGGCCCGAACGGGTCATTTGTTAATAAGATCGTGCGAAGTAAACTACTGTTCTACTATTTGGAGAGGAATTAAAATAAAAAGTGCCAAAATATCTAGAGAAGTTTAATTTATTTCTTTTCGACTACATCTGCGTTTGAAGAACGGACCCCACAGCAGCCTTGGGGTTTAACAAATATAAAAAATTTTTATATTTTAATGGTAGATTCTAACTTTACGTCGTTTTACATTGGTTTTTTTTGGTTTCCAAAATACTTTTCGCATTATCCCAAAGGTTACTAATATCCCCATTATTGTAGCTATGGTTTTAAATGTACTACAACTGTAGAAATTTTTATCTTTTTTTTTCATATTTGACTGGAAACAATACGCCTTAGAGATGTCCTGGAATTTCTTTGTAGCCGCAGAACTTTTGTTCTTATTGTAGAAATTATTATCATTTTCCTTTATATTTGGCAGGAAACAATACGCCTCAGAGATGTCCTGAAAGTTCTTCGTAGCAGCAGAACTTTTGTTCTTATTGTGAAAATTATTATCATTTTCCTTTATATTTGGCAGGAAACAATACGCCTCAGAGATGTCCTGAAAGTTCTTCGTAGCAGCAGAACTTTTGTTCTTATTGTGGAAATTATTATCATTTTCCTTTATATTTGGCAGGAAACAATACGCCTCAGAGATGTCCTGAAAGTTCTTCGTAGCAGCAGAACTTTTGTTCTTATTGTGGAAATTATTATCATTTTCCTTTATATTTGGCAGGAAACAATACGCCTCAGAGATGTCCTGAAAGTTCTTCGTAGCAGCAGAACTTTTGTTCTTACTACAGAAATTATTATCATTTTCCTTCATATTTATAAGGAAATTATACGCCTTAGAGAGGTCCTGGAATTTCTTCGTAGCGGCAAGACTTTCGTTCTTATCGGGATGAAAACGTAAGGCTAATTTTCTATAAGCCTGCGTTATCTCCCGTACGGTCGCTTCCTTGGTTATACCAAGAATTTTGTAATAATCTTTTTCCATTTTTTCTAGTTATTCTGCAATAGAATCCAAATATTTTATTACATTCATTACTCGCCGCCGTCTATCGCGCGCTCGCTCAGTCTGCGGTTCCTTGTCGCTCGCACACGTTTACATTTTAATTGATATCTCGTTAACGGTTACAAATTTTGAAAAATGATATAAGACTTTTCGTCTTATTTCGACGAGTTCTACCTACCATTAAAAAAAGTGACGTTGGTCTGGGACATCCTGTATACATGCATAGAACAATTTTATAAAATTAATATTATAAAGTATATTATTTTAAGCAACAATCTCATACGATTATTATAATTTTTTCTATTAAATTAAAGGTCAATTCAGGCAAAACATTGCACAGCTGTACAGCTATACGTCACGTATAAAAAAAATCCTACTTAAAATAATTGCTATCTTACAAATACATGTAAAATACCATTGAACTGTTTTCATTATACAAATTTTTATATGAATTTGTTTCGATTGATTCTGCAAGTTCTGAAACATACTGTTACGCACGGCGACTCAGGCAGCGGCCTCGCTCACACTCGTACACTCCGCTGCAGCGCTCTCACTCTCTCTCACACTCACTCCGCGTCACTCCCGCCGTGAAAGAAATAACTCAGAATTTAGAAAAAGAACGAATTTTTCTTAATTAACAAATGGATTTCTCGAAAACCAAGTATCGGATTTGCATAATTTTTTTTATTTAACATCATAGCATCGTTCTACGTTAAATTCCGATGAGTGACTTTTTTGCAAAATTAATTGTTTAAACAATTGAAATTACTTCTCTTCGATCTTAAAACACAATATTAGAATCTTGGAGTCAATAGCAACAATAGTTAACTGACTTTGACCGCTTTTGTAAAAGAAATTAATTTGTTAACTAAGTACAGTCGCAAAAGGATCTTGATACTATAATCATAAGTATTGTTACCTGCGATAGATGATCTACCAGCTTCCAGAACTTTCAAAAATGAATCAGCTCAGTGGTCGCAAATTTCAGACGGGCAACATACGCACATTAAGCACAATGCCGTGTCCTCGTGCGCTCGTCGCGTCGGCTGCCGACGCACTGAGCGAGCGGTGCTAGACGGCTAGACACCAGACGGCGGCGAGTATCGCTTAAAGAGAATGAGCGAAACTAGCGAATAGCGAGCGAGACAAGGAGACGTCGAGCTGACGTCATTTCATTCTCGAAAGATTTGGAAGCTGGTAGATCATTTGGTGGCGGTGCAGTTGCCCACAGTTCTATTGCCCACCGTTCAATGGCCCACAGATCAGTGGCCCACCGTTCAAAAGCCCACAGATCAGTGGCCCACCGTTCAAAAGCCCACAGATCAGTGGTCCACCGTTCAAATGCGACTTTTATATCATATACAGGGTGAATCAGAAAATGGAAGTGCCACTTACCATATAAGACTGGTTACCGCAAAATATTAATTTAATATTATTATTTATTTGTGGACGCGTTGTTTATGGATATTATTTTGTGCGAGGCAGTCAGCGGCAGGATAGAATAAAAATAGTAATTAGGAAGTAGGTATTATGCATAGTGTACAGCATAGAAAATTAATCTTATTTAACAATAATTTATTACGTTGAATTTTATAATGTACTGTTTGTTACAGGTATAAAAATTGATTTAACGAATTTTAAAAGTCGTTGCGATATAAGATAATAACTGTATACATATATTTTGATATTTTTAATAATCGGGAAAAAATTAACTTACTAACTACACATTCATAACCGATAAGAAAAACAAAAGAAATCGTTACGACAAAAGTATTCACACGCAGCCGATACACATTAGAGTTCGAGTTACATCACGTTCTACGCTTGTACATAAAATAACAGTATCTAAAGCTATAACGTATCACAGTGTATTTCAGTCCGTTTTGTAACTTATATGTATCAGAACTTTGTTCAAAAATAACAAACATCAGTATAAAGTTATGTTGTATCTTTTCCGCACGAAGTAACACGCCTAAAGATTTTATCTCTTAAATCTAAACATATTTTTACATAAATATGCTGTAATGTCTTATGGTTTTCTAATCCTTATGTAGGTTTCATACGGGTCGTTGCATATGGGACAACGCTTAGCTTCCAAACGTTTGATACATGTAACGCAACAGGCAAGATGTCCACAAGGTACGAAAGCATGTGTGCGCTCGTTAGTAAGGCATACCGTGCATATGTCTGAAGAAGATTTTGCTTCTGATGGACTTAGAGTTTTCGTTCCATTCCAGTCTACATTTCTCGTTTGCAATTCCAAATGTGACATCTTCCTTCAGCAAAGGCTCGGCACTTCGGTGCGCTGTATTTCAATACTAAAATTGTAATTTAATTTTAGACTCAACTACAAAATTCTTTGTACAAAAGTTATTACCTTGCTCTTTTTCATAAAACGACATCGTACCGTTTGTACTGCCTCGTGATATTTCTTGAGTCCTTAATATAACGAGCAATTTTTAAACGACACTGGCAAATACAACAAGGATAACGTAGTATTCACAGCAAGCAATAACTACGACACAAGCAGCATTTACGACATATGACAAAAGCAGAATTTACGAGTAGTACAACATAAGCGATCAACACATGTCCGTATTTTTGGTTAGAAAACACGTGGCGGTGAGATCGCGCGGGAAATGTGCATTAAGCTTGATACGCAATGCACGGTACACGCAATAAAAGTAAAAAATACTATTGGTCGAAACGAACTTCTCCACTATTGGTTGTGCCTCTGCATTGTGTGTTTCCCGCGCGATCTTACCTCCACGTGTTTCCTAACCAAAGATACAGACGCGTGTTGGTCGCTAATGTCGTACCACCTTTGTTTAGTTGCTTTTGTCGTTTAATTTTTATATTGAAAATTGTTCTATTTGCTTTTGTCGTTTAATTACCGATCAAAAAGTTTTGCTTTGCAATTATGATTTGTCGAGATTATTTCATTCGTTCATGCAACAGAGATTCATGCAATAAGATTCATCGAGCAATAATTTGTTATTTTTGAACAAAGTTCTGATACATATAAGTTACAAAACGGACTGAAATACACTGTGATACGTTATAGCTTTAGATACTGTTATTTTATTTACAAGCGTAGAACGTGATGTAACTCGAACACGGTTGCTTTTGTATCTTTTCGTCGCTTATGACTGTGTAGTTGTAAAACATATTTTTATCCGATTATGCCAAAGTGCGCTTTACGAAACCGTTGTAATGTAGCAGAGATTCTGATGTAACTTGTTTTATTTTTTAGTATTCGAGCATGCAGTTGTAATACTTATAGATTGCAAAATGGACTTAGATACAGTGTGATACGTTATAGCTTTAGATACTATTATTTTATTTACAAGCGTAGAACGTGATGTAACTCGAACTCTAATGTGTATCGGCTGCGTGTGAATACTTTTGTCGTAACGATTTCTTTTGTTTTTCTTATCGGTTATGAATGTGTAGTTAGTAAGTTAATTTTTTTCCCGATTATTAAAAAATATCAAAATATATGTATACAGTTATTTTTTTATATCGCAACGACTTTTAAAATTCGTTAAATCTATTTTTATACCTGTAACAAACAGTACATTATAAAATTCAACGTAATAAATTATTGTTAAATAAGATTAATTTTCTATGCTGTACACTATGCATAATACCTACTTCCTAATTACTATTTTTATTCTATCCTGCCGCTGACTGCCTCGCACAAAGTAATATCCATAAACAACGCGTCCACAAATAAATAATAATATTAAATTAATATTTTGCGGTAACCAGTCTTATATGGTAAGTGGCACTTCCATTTTCTGATTCACCCTGTATATGATATAAAAGTCGCATTTGAACGGTGGACCACTGATCTGTGGGCTTTTGAACGGTGGGCCACTGATCTGTGGGCTTTTGAACGGTGGGCCACTGATCTGTGGGCCATTGAACGGTGGGCAATAGAACTGTGGGCAACTGCACCGCCACCAAATGATCTACCAGCTTCCAAAACTTTCGAGAATGAAATGACGTCAGCTCGACGTCTCCTTGTCTCGCTCGCTATTCGCTAGTTTCGCTCATTCTCTTTAAGCGATACTCGCCGCCGTCTGGTGTCTAGCCGTCTAGCACCGCTCGCTCAGTGCGTCGGCAGCCGACGCGACGAGCGCACAAGGACACGGCATTGTGCTTAATGTGCGTATGTTGCCCGTCGGAAATTTGCGACCACTGAGCTGATTCATTTTTGAAAGTTCTGGAAGCTGGTAGATCATCTATCGCAGGTAACAATACTTATGATTATAGTATCAAGATCCTTTTGCGACTGTACTTAGTTAACAAATTAATTTCTTTTACAAAAGCGGTCAAAGTCAGTTAACTATTGTTGCTATTGACTCCAAGATTCTAATATTGTGTTTTAAGATCGAAGAGAAGTAATTTCAATTGTTTAAACAATTAATTTTGCAAAAAAGTCACTCATCGGAATTTAACGTAGAACGATGCTATGATGTTAAATAAAAAAAATTATGCAAATCCGATACTTGGTTTTCGAGAAATCCATTTGTTAATTAAGAAAAATTCGTTCTTTTTCTAAATTCTGAGTTATTTCTTTCACGGCGGGAGTGACGCGGAGTGAGTGTGAGAGAGAGTGAGAGCGCTGCAGCGGAGTGTACGAGTGTGAGCGAGGCCGCTGCCTGAGTCGCCGTGCGTAACAGTATGTTTCAGAACTTGCAGAATCAATCGAAACAAATTCATATAAAAATTTGTATAATGAAAACAGTTCAATGGTATTTTACATGTATTTGTAAGATAGCAATTATTTTAAGTAGGATTTTTTTTATACGTGACGTATAGCTGTACAGCTGTGCAATGTTTTGCCTGAATTGACCTTTAATTTAATAGAAAAAATTATAATAATCGTATGAGATTGTTGCTTAAAATAATATACTTTATAATATTAATTTTATAAAATTGTTCTATGCATGTATACAGGATGTCCCAGACCAACGTCACTTTTTTTTAATGGTAGGTAGAACTCGTCGAAATAAGACGAAAAGTCTTATATCATTTTTCAAAATTTGTAACCGTTAACGAGATATCAATTAAAATGTAAACGTGTGCGAGCGACAAGGAACCGCAGACTGAGCGAGCGCGCGATAGACGGCGGCGAGTAATGAATGTAATAAAATATTTGGATTCTATTGCAGAATAACTAGAAAAAATGGAAAAAGATTATTACAAAATTCTTGGTATAACCAAGGAAGCGACCGTACGGGAGATAACGCAGGCTTATAGAAAATTAGCCTTACGTTTTCATCCCGATAAGAACGAAAGTCTTGCCGCTACGAAGAAATTCCAGGACCTCTCTAAGGCGTATAATTTCCTTATAAATATGAAGGAAAATGATAATAATTTCTGTAGTAAGAACAAAAGTTCTGCTGCTACGAAGAACTTTCAGGACATCTCTGAGGCGTATTGTTTCCTGCCAAATATAAAGGAAAATGATAATAATTTCCACAATAAGAACAAAAGTTCTGCTGCTACGAAGAACTTTCAGGACATCTCTGAGGCGTATTGTTTCCTGCCAAATATAAAGGAAAATGATAATAATTTCCACAATAAGAACAAAAGTTCTGCTGCTACGAAGAACTTTCAGGACATCTCTGAGGCGTATTGTTTCCTGCCAAATATAAAGGAAAATGATAATAATTTTCACAATAAGAACAAAAGTTCTGCTGCTACGAAGAACTTTCAGGACATCTCTGAGGCGTATTGTTTCCTGCCAAATATAAAGGAAAATGATAATAATTTCTACAATAAGAACAAAAGTTCTGCGGCTACAAAGAAATTCCAGGACATCTCTAAGGCGTATTGTTTCCAGTCAAATATGAAAAAAAAAGATAAAAAGTTCTACAGTTGTAGTACATTTAAAACCATAGCTACAATAATGGGGATATTAGTAACCTTTGGGATAATGCGAAAAGTATTTTGGAAACCAAAAAAAACCAATGTAAAACGACGTAAAGTTAGAATCTACCATTAAAATATAAAAATTTTTTATATTTGTTAAACCCCAAGGCTGCTGTGGGGTCCGTTCTTCAAACGCAGATGTAGTCGAAAAGAAATAAATTAAACTTCTCTAGATATTTTGGCACTTTTTATTTTAATTCCTCTCCAAATAGTAGAACAGTAGTTTACTTCGCACGATCTTATTAACAAATGACCCGTTCAGGCCGCGAGTCTTTATATTTATAACTTGCTGTTGCTAAGTTGAAATTCTTGTAACGACCCTGCTTTCGCGTATACCGAATCGTCGGCTCGATGCGGGACGCGCCCGTGCGCTCGTCGGTATTCCGGGATTCGAATAGATAGGGTCCGTAAATGCAGCGAGACTGGTATATTAAATGTAAAAACAAAGGTTTATTAACTGAATAAGAACATAACGCGTATTTACAATATGTACACGAAGCGTGAAACGGCCGCGCGAGCGGCGATCGAGATTCGACAATAGTGAGCGAAGCACGCGGTGTCGGCGTGTCCGCGACGCGCGAAAGTTCCTACGGCCACGTGCCGTTCGGCGGCACGTGCGAATGCGGTATGCTGACGCGGGAATAGATCGCAGGTGTTCGCGCGTTTTCGCCGAAACCCTTAGATATTTCGCGGTATCGCTGGCGGTTTCGCGGAGACAGGAGGTGAAGCACCGGCTTGGTGTCGCGTACTCGAGAGCACTCGAGCGAGACAGAGATCTCTCTACCCCGTGGTCGGCGACGGTGCGATAGGAACTGTTAATTCGTGTTCGATGATTCCACGCGCCCGGTGGTCGAGGTCCGAGATGACTCGGAGGAGGCAGAGTTCGCTCTACCCCTCGAGCTGACCGTGCCGGTGCGTTGAAAGTCGTGAGCACAAGGTTAGGAACGAGCCCCAGGATCACCTGGTGAAGACAGAGAGCGCTCTACCCCCGGATCGGCTCTAGGATGTCGGAGATGCTGCTCGCAAGCGAGCGGATCGAGGACGGTCCCGCTGAGCTCCGGCATCGCGGTTTTATACAAAAAAACGAGGGCGCCGGGCTTGCGGGGCTCAGCGGGGTTACGGATGATCCTGCCGTGGCGCCGAGGATCTTGTTACGGCGCGATCGCGAAACGGTGGTCCTCGCCGTCGTTGGCGCGTTCGGTGGCGTTCGGCGGAATTCGGCTAAGCCCGTGCGGGGACTTAGCCGCGAGACGATAGCGTAGCGCGTGCTATCGCCTATTCGACGTATATATAATATAAGTTTGGGGCGCACCGCGCCCCCCGCCAGCGGAGTTTTGCCGACGGCCGGCCGTTGTTCTGGCCGGAACGGTGCATTTCCTGGGTGCACCGTTACATTCTTAGCAATCAGCAATTCGCGAGCCTTCTCGGAGCGTCGCGTCCCGGCTGGAAATGCCGGGTTACCTTGATCGGCGATACTCTGTCGATCTAGCTAAACTGTCGCGCGCGTGCTAAGTTTCGACGTTATTCCCGAGCCCTCTGTTACCAGGAGCCCGGGATATAACATAGTTTACTTGAAACATAATCGTTTGTACTCATTTGTACCTCTTTTTAAATCGTTTATACCTTAAGGGTTAAAAAGTCATAAAGGGGTGGAAAAATTATCAGCGCTCAACTTTAAGATAATTTAAAATGAAAAACGCCACTCGAAAGAGAATCGTTAGTACCCGATTGTACAGTCATTGACAGAAAGGTTGCAACACTTGAAGTTAGGGACACGATTTTAGAAATAGAAATTTGATGTGAACTACTGCATTCGCTTATGCGGCGCTTCACACATATATATCAAGCGCCGCATAAGCGAATGCAGTGGTTCACATCAAATTTCTATTTCTAAAATCGTGTCCCTAACTTCAAGTGTTGCAACCTTTCTGTCAATGACTGTACCTCCTTTTAATCACTGTGTTGCAGGCCAACGTTTGTTTCTAGGAAAAAACAATATTGTTTTTAAAAATTTGATAGTAAATTAAAAACATAAAAGGTGTAAGAATACACATTGAAAAAAGAATTGTTTCAGTTTGATATTACTATACTAAACAAAAATTTCTACGTTCTGAAAACTACCGTTTGAATGCAAAATAATGTTAAAAATTCATTAAGCAATGTATCACATTTAACATGACATAAAGTCTTGAAATGTTTACAGAAAATACTGCTTTACATAAATGAACAGAGTTGTGTACAATGTTCACAGAAAAAATTATGCAAAACGTAATCTAATACGTTGTTTGTCAATTTCTACACCTAATCTATAAAATTTTTATATTTAATGGCTGCTTTCAGCACAGTCACGGTAGAATACAATATATTTATGGAATTGTACGTACATACGTCTGGTGGCGGTGCAGTTGCCCACAGTTCTATTGCCCACGTAGCGATTGGCCACGTATCAATAGGACACAGTGCGATTGGCCACAGCTGAATTGGACACAGATCAATTGGACACGGTTCTATTGCCCACGTAGCGATTGGCCACGTATCAAATGGACACAGTGCGATTGGACACGAAAAGTTGCCCACCGTTCAAATGACCACAGATCAGTTGCCCACCGTTCAAATGCCCACAGATCAAACGCCCACAGAAAGTGAATTTTTGTTCGTTTGCCCACGGATAAATGCCCACCGTTCAAAAGCCCACAGATCAATGGCCCACCGTTCAATGGCCCACAGATCAATAGCCCACCGTTCAATTGCCCACAGATCAGTGGCCCACCGTTCAAAAGCCCACAGATCAGTGGCCCATTGTTCAATGGCCCACAGATCAGTGGCCCACCGTTCAAAAGCCCACAGATCAGTGGCCCACCGTTCAAAAGCCCACAGATCAGTGGTCCACCGTTCAAATGCGACTTTTATATCATATACAGGGTGAATCAGAAAATGGAAGTGCCACTTACCATATAAGACTGGTTACCGCAAAATATTAATTTAATATTATTATTTATTTGTGGACGCGTTGTTTATGGATATTACTTTGTGCGAGGCAGTCAGCGGCAGGATAGAATAAAAATAGTAATTAGGAAGTAGGTATTATGCATAGTGTACAGCATAGAAAATTAATCTTATTTAACAATAATTTATTACGTTGAATTTTATAATGTACTGTTTGTTACAGGTATAAAAATTGATTTAACGAATTTTAAAAGTCGTTGCGATATAAGATAATAACTGTATACATATATTTTGATATTTTTTAATAATCGGGAAAAAAATTAACTTACTAACTACACATTCATAACCGATAAGAAAAACAAAAGAAATCGTTACGACAAAAGTATTCACACGCAGCCGATACACATTAGAGTTCGAGTTACATCACGTTCTACGCTTGTACATAAAATAACAGTATCTAAAGCTATAACGTATCACAGTGTATTTCAGTCCGTTTTGTAACTTATATGTATCAGAACTTTGTTCAAAAATAACAAACATCAGTATAAAGTTATGTTGTATCTTTTCCGCACGAAGTAACACGCCTAAAGATTTTATCTCTTAAATCTAAACATATTTTTACATAAATATGCTGTAATGTCTTATGGTTTTCTAATCCTTATGTAGGTTTCATACGGGTCGTTGCATATGGGACAACGCTTAGCTTCCAAACGTTTGATACATGTAACGCAACAGGCAAGATGTCCACAAGGTACGAAAGCATGTGTGCGCTCGTTAGTAAGGCATACCGTGCATATGTCTGAAGAAGATTTTGCTTCTGATGGACTTAGAGTTTTCGTTCCATTCCAGTCTACATTTCTCGTTTGCAATTCCAAATGTGACATCTTCCTTCAGCAAAGGCTCGGCACTTCGGTGCGCTGTATTTCAATACTAAAATTGTAATTTAATTTTAGACTCAACTACAAAATTCTTTGTACAAAAGTTATTACCTTGCTCTTTTTCATAAAACGACATCGTACCGTTTGTACTGCCTCGTGATATTTCTTGAGTCCTTAATATAACGAGCAATTTTTAAACGACACTGGCAAATACAACAAGGATAACGTAGTATTCACAGCAAGCAATAACTACGACACAAGCAGCATTTACGACATATGACAAAAGCAGAATTTACGAGTAGTACAACATAAGCGATCAACACATGTCCGTATTTTTGGTTAGAAAACACGTGGCGGTGAGATCGCGCGGGAAATGTGCATTAAGCTTGATACGCAATGCACGGTACACGCAATAAAAGTAAAAAATACTATTGGTCGAAACGAACTTCTCCACTATTGGTTGTGCCTCTGCATTGTGTGTTTCCCGCGCGATCTTACCTCCACGTGTTTCCTAACCAAAGATACAGACGCGTGTTGGTCGCTAATGTCGTACCACCTTTGTTTAGTTGCTTTTGTCGTTTAATTTTTATATTGAAAATTGTTCTATTTGCTTTTGTCGTTTAATTACCGATCAAAAAGTTTTGCTTTGCAATTATGATTTGTCGAGATTATTTCATTCGTTCATGCAACAGAGATTCATGCAATAAGATTCATCGAGCAATAATTTGTTATTTTTGAACAAAGTTCTGATACATATAAGTTACAAAACGGACTGAAATACACTGTGATACGTTATAGCTTTAGATACTGTTATTTTATTTACAAGCGTAGAACGTGATGTAACTCGAACACGGTTGCTTTTGTATCTTTTCGTCGCTTATGACTGTGTAGTTGTAAAACATATTTTTATCCGATTATGCCAAAGTGCGCTTTACGAAACCGTTGTAATGTAGCAGAGATTCTGATGTAACTTGTTTTATTTTTTAGTATTCGAGCATGCAGTTGTAATACTTATAGATTGCAAAATGGACTTAGATACAGTGTGATACGTTATAGCTTTAGATACTATTATTTTATGTACAAGCGTAGAACGTGATGTAACTCGAACTCTAATGTGTATCGGCTGCGTGTGAATACTTTTGTCGTAACGATTTCTTTTGTTTTTCTTATCGGTTATGAATGTGTAGTTAGTAAGTTAATTTTTTTCCCGATTATTAAAAAATATCAAAATATATGTATACAGTTATTTTTTTATATCGCAACGACTTTTAAAATTCGTTAAATCTATTTTTATACCTGTAACAAACAGTACATTATAAAATTCAACGTAATAAATTATTGTTAAATAAGATTAATTTTCTATGCTGTACACTATGCATAATACCTACTTCCTAATTACTATTTTTATTCTATCCTGCCGCTGACTGCCTCGCACAAAGTAATATCCATAAACAACGCGTCCACAAATAAATAATAATATTAAATTAATATTTTGCGGTAACCAGTCTTATATGGTAAGTGGCACTTCCATTTTCTGATTCACCCTGTATATGATATAAAAGTCGCATTTGAACGGTGGACCACTGATCTGTGGGCTTTTGAACGGTGGGCCACTGATCTGTGGGCTTTTGAACGGTGGGCCACTGATCTGTGGGCCATTGAACGGTGGGCAATAGAACTGTGGGCAACTGCACCGCCACCAAATGATCTACCAGCTTCCAAAACTTTCGAGAATGAAATGACGTCAGCTCGACGTCTCCTTGTCTCGCTCGCTATTCGCTAGTTTCGCTCATTCTCTTTAAGCGATACTCGCCGCCGTCTGGTGTCTAGCCGTCTAGCACCGCTCGCTCAGTGCGTCGGCAGCCGACGCGACGAGCGCACGAGGACACGGCATTGTGCTTAATGTGCGTATGTTGCCCGTCTGAAATTTGCGACCACTGAGCTGATTCATTTTTGAAAGTTCTGGAAGCTGGTAGATCATCTATCGCAGGTAACAATACTTATGATTATAGTATCAAGATCCTTTTGCGACTGTACTTAGTTAACAAATTAATTTCTTTTACAAAAGCGGTCAAAGTCAGTTAACTATTGTTGCTATTGACTCCAAGATTCTAATATTGTGTTTTAAGATCGAAGAGAAGTAATTTCAATTGTTTAAACAATTAATTTTGCAAAAAAGTCACTCATCGGAATTTAACGTAGAACGATGCTATGATGTTAAATAAAAAAAATTATGCAAATCCGATACTTGGTTTTCGAGAAATCCATTTGTTAATTAAGAAAAATTCGTTCTTTTTCTAAATTCTGAGTTATTTCTTTCACGGCGGGAGTGACGCGGAGTGAGTGTGAGAGAGAGTGAGAGCGCTGCAGCGGAGTGTACGAGTGTGAGCGAGGCCGCTGCCTGAGTCGCCGTGCGTAACAGTATGTTTCAGAACTTGCAGAATCAATCGAAACAAATTCATATAAAAATTTGTATAATGAAAACAGTTCAATGGTATTTTACATGTATTTGTAAGATAGCAATTATTTTAAGTAGGATTTTTTTTATACGTGACGTATAGCTGTACAGCTGTGCAATGTTTTGCCTGAATTGACCTTTAATTTAATAGAAAAAATTATAATAATCGTATGAGATTGTTGCTTAAAATAATATACTTTATAATATTAATTTTATAAAATTGTTCTATGCATGTATACAGGATGTCCCAGACCAACGTCACTTTTTTTTAATGGTAGGTAGAACTCGTCGAAATAAGACGAAAAGTCTTATATCATTTTTCAAAATTTGTAACCGTTAACGAGATATCAATTAAAATGTAAACGTGTGCGAGCGACAAGGAACCGCAGACTGAGCGAGCGCGCGATAGACGGCGGCGAGTAATGAATGTAATAAAATATTTGGATTCTATTGCAGAATAACTAGAAAAAATGGAAAAAGATTATTACAAAATTCTTGGTATAACCAAGGAAGCGACCGTACGGGAGATAACGCAGGCTTATAGAAAATTAGCCTTACGTTTTCATCCCGATAAGAACGAAAGTCTTGCCGCTACGAAGAAATTCCAGGACCTCTCTAAGGCGTATAATTTCCTTATAAATATGAAGGAAAATGATAATAATTTCTGTAGTAAGAACAAAAGTTCTGCTGCTACGAAGAACTTTCAGGACATCTCTGAGGCGTATTGTTTCCTGCCAAATATAAAGGAAAATGATAATAATTTCCACAATAAGAACAAAAGTTCTGCTGCTACGAAGAACTTTCAGGACATCTCTGAAGCGTATTGTTTCCTGCCAAATATAAAGGAAAATGATAATAATTTCCACAATAAGAACAAAAGTTCTGCTGCTACGAAGAACTTTCAGGACATCTCTGAGGCGTATTGTTTCCTGCCAAATATAAAGGAAAATGATAATAATTTTCACAATAAGAACAAAAGTTCTGCTGCTACGAAGAACTTTCAGGACATCTCTGAGGCGTATTGTTTCCTGCCAAATATAAAGGAAAATGATAATAATTTCTACAATAAGAACAAAAGTTCTGCGGCTACAAAGAAATTCCAGGACATCTCTAAGGCGTATTGTTTCCAGTCAAATATGAAAAAAAAAGATAAAAATTTCTACAGTTGTAGTACATTTAAAACCATAGCTACAATAATGGGGATATTAGTAACCTTTGGGATAATGCGAAAAGTATTTTGGAAACCAAAAAAAACCAATGTAAAACGACGTAAAGTTAGAATCTACCATTAAAATATAAAAATTTTTTATATTTGTTAAACCCCAAGGCTGCTGTGGGGTCCGTTCTTCAAACGCAGATGTAGTCGAAAAGAAATAAATTAAACTTCTCTAGATATTTTGGCACTTTTTATTTTAATTCCTCTCCAAATAGTAGAACAGTAGTTTACTTCGCACGATCTTATTAACAAATGACCCGTTCGGGCCGCGAGTCTTTATATTTATAACTTGCTGTTGCTAAGTTGAAATTCTTGTAACGACCCTGCTTTCGCGTATACCGAATCGTCGGCTCGATGCGGGACGCGCCCGTGCGCTCGTCGGTATTCCGGGATTCGAATAGATAGGGTCCGTAAATGCAGCGAGACTGGTATATTAAATGTAAAAACAAAGGTTTATTAACTGAATAAGAACATAACGCGTATTTACAATATGTACACGAAGCGTGAAACGGCCGCGCGAGCGGCGATCGAGATTCGACAATAGTGAGCGAAGCACGCGGTGTCGGCGTGTCCGCGACGCGCGAAAGTTCCTACGGCCACGTGCCGTTCGGCGGCACGTGCGAATGCGGTATGCTGACGCGGGAATAGATCGCAGGTGTTCGCGCGTTTTCGCCGAAACCCTTAGATATTTCGCGGTATCGCTGGCGGTTTCGCGGAGACAGGAGGTGAAGCACCGGCTTGGTGTCGCGTACTCGAGAGCACTCGAGCGAGACAGAGATCTCTCTACCCCGTGGTCGGCGACGGTGCGATAGGAACTGTTAATTCGTGTTCGATGATTCCACGCGCCCGGTGGTCGAGGTCCGAGATGACTCGGAGGAGGCAGAGTTCGCTCTACCCCTCGAGCTGACCGTGCCGGTGCGTTGAAAGTCGTGAGCACAAGGTTAGGAACGAGCCCCAGGATCACCTGGTGAAGACAGAGAGCGCTCTACCCCCGGATCGGCTCTAGGATGTCGGAGATGCTGCTCGCAAGCGAGCGGATCGAGGACGGTCCCGCTGAGCTCCGGCATCGCGGTTTTATACAAAAAAACGAGGGCGCCGGGCTTGCGGGGCTCAGCGGGGTTACGGATGATCCTGCCGTGGCGCCGAGGATCTTGTTACGGCGCGATCGCGAAACGGTGGTCCTCGCCGTCGTTGGCGCGTTCGGTGGCGTTCGGCGGAATTCGGCTAAGCCCGTGCGGGGACTTAGCCGCGAGACGATAGCGTAGCGCGTGCTATCGCCTATTCGACGTATATATAATATAAGTTTGGGGCGCACCGCGCCCCGGGTCCCCGCCAGCGGAGTTTTGCCGACGGCCGGCCGTTGTTCTGGCCGGAACGGTGCATTTCCTGGGTGCACCGTTACATTCTTAGCAATCAGCAATTCGCGAGCCTTCTCGGAGCGTCGCGTCCCGGCTGGAAATGCCGGGTTACCTTGATCGGCGATACTCTGTCGATCTAGCTAAACTGTCGCGCGCGTGCTAAGTTTCGACGTTATTCCCGAGCCCTCTGTTACCAGGAGCCCGGGATATAACATAGTTTACTTGAAACATAATCGTTTGTACTCATTTGTACCTCTTTTTAAATCGTTTATACCTTAAGGGTTAAAAAGTCATAAAGGGGTGGAAAAATTATCAGCGCTCAACTTTAAGATAATTTAAAATGAAAAACGCCACTCGAAAGAGAATCGTTAGTACCCGATTGTACAGTCATTGACAGAAAGGTTGCAACACTTGAAGTTAGGGACACGATTTTAGAAATAGAAATTTGATGTGAACTACTGCATTCGCTTATGCGGCGCTTCACACATATATATCAAGCGCCGCATAAGCGAATGCAGTGGTTCACATCAAATTTCTATTTCTAAAATCGTGTCCCTAACTTCAAGTGTTGCAACCTTTCTGTCAACTGTACCTCCTTTAATCACTGTGTTGCAGGCCAACGTTTGTTTCTAGGAAAAAACAATATTGTTTTTAAAAATTTGATAGTAAATTAAAAACATAAAAGGTGTAAGAATACACATTGAAAAAAGAATTGTTTCAGTTTGATATTACTATACTAAACAAAAATTTCTACGTTCTGAAAACTACCGTTTGAATGCAAAATAATGTTAAAAATTCATTAAGCAATGTATCACATTTAACATGACATAAAGTCTTGAAATGTTTACAGAAAATACTGCTTTACATAAATGAACAGAGTTGTGTACAATGTTCACAGAAAAAATTATGCAAAACGTAATCTAATACGTTGTTTGTCAATTTCTACACCTAATCTATAAAATTTTTATATTTAATGGCTGCTTTCAGCACAGTCACGGTAGAATACAATATATTTATGGAATTGTACGTACATACGTCTTATATGTACGGTATGCGTAGAGAATACGGATGCTTTCAGGCCGTACATGAGTTTTCTTACACATACAATTCATTAGTAAATACATAAAGAAATAAAACGCTTATCTGAATACGAGTTCTTTTAAATTACTTTCAACTGACATCTGCTTTATCATTTTGTTCCCGCTCTAGTTACAATTTGGAAAAGTAAAAAATGAAATAGGATTGATTTTTGCAGCCATTAAAAACTGGTTCTGTCACATTCATGTTGCTAATACTATTGTTAGATCTACGCCTCTCGATGCGATTTGATCTAATATTAATTGATGGCATCAATTAATATTAATAATTGTTTAAACAATTTTTTTACAAAAAAAGTCACTCATCGGATTCGGTCGCCGGACGATGCTGTAACGTTGTTAAAAAAAAATATAAAAATCGGACACTCGATCTCGGAGATATTCATTTGTTGACTAGCAAAAATGTTAATAATGAAGAAAAAACTATACTATGTCACTCGCAACATCGTCCGGCGACCGAATCCGATGAGTGACTTTTTTTGTTAAAAAATTGTTTAAACAATTGAAATGACTTCTTTTCAGTTATTAACAAAATATCTGAAACCCCGAATCGATAGTAACAATCATTACCTAATAACGAGCGTTTACGTAGAAGATATTAATTTGTTAACTAAGAAAAGAAAATAGTAATTTAATATTTTCCTTTGGCAAATATTTAGCGATAAATAAGCAACAAAGCGTTATCTTGATTAAATTCCTTTGTGACCAACTTTATCTTCTTTTACTTGAACATTATTAAAAAATGTATAATAATAAAAGCAGAGAGTAACGAACTTTTTCTTTGCCAATTACTTTTCAACAACAAATTAGCTACAAATTTATAAAAATTAACTCTGCTTATTTCGTACTGCTAACTTATGAGATAAAAGTGATTTAGTTTGTAAAAAGAAGGATGCTTTATGAATAATAATTTATTTATTTTCAATTTTTATTTTACATGGTAATAATGGTAACATGGTAAGTTTCATAGTACATGGCAAATAAGAGTAGCCGTTCGAATTCGAGCGGTTTCCATCATGCTTGCGCGATACCGAGACTACCGAGTTACCAACGACGTCGCGAAAGAGTAGGACAGATAGTGTATAGCTCTGACCTTTTCCTCTATCCGACGGCAGCCGAAGCGCTGGCTTCACACGGACGAACCTCTGCATCTGTACGCGTGGCCGGCCGCGATCGAAAGTTCAGCTCTATGCATGGAGTTGCGAAAATCGCGCGTGCGCATGGACGCACATGGACGTGTGGGACGCGAACTGACGCGAGTGAGGCAGGCAGTGGGTAAACAGAAACTTGCTCAAATTGTTCCCGCGTCTTGTAGAGACTGGACATCGTGGAGCGACGAAAAAACTAACAACGAACCATGGAGGAAAGAAATCACAAACGTCGTTCGTATCATCTCGCCAACGTATTTCCAGGAATACATTCCGATGTTAATGTTCTTGACACCGTTGACTTGCCGTCGGAGACGCCGTGCATCTCCAGGCTGGATATCTTCTACCTAGTGTGTTCTATAATCATGCATATTGTAGACATGGGTTTTGATTACAATATTGCTATTCGGTATTACTTAGGTAGTAAAATAACGTACTTTGCTTGGACAATGTGCCTAATATTCATTCCATCATTGATTAACGTCATCATCAGCAGGAGGATGCAGTATCAGGACAAAGAAGTGAAGTAGCATTGCAAATACTTAGCATTCTTATGCCTTATCTAAGTTATCTCACTGAATTGTAAGTTATCATCTATGATAATTTTATAATCTATATTGAATTTTGAATGTTTGTCTTTTGATACAGTTAAACTCTGGGACTAATACATTGGGCTATCGCAAAACAACTTGTTTATTGATCAAAAATGGATTGTATCCTGTGATTGCCATTATTTTACAACTGGCACCAGTAATACATTATTGGGAAACCTTGAAATGTGCATTAAAAGCACGTAAATCTAATAAATCAGGAGATCGTCTCAGTGAAAAAAGATATTACTTAAGAATGCTCAAAGAGGATCAAGATGTTGCCTTGCTAAGAGTATTTGAGTGTTTCCTAGAAGCTGCACCTCAGCAAGTTCTCCAATTGACTTTGATGCTAAAGCATTACCATAATGAGATTAATCTTGAATGTACTTATATTATTTATAATATTTTAACATCTATTTATTTGTTTAAATGTATTGTTAAATAATTTTTAATTGATTTTCAGTTATACATCAAGTAGCAAGTATTGTTAGCTCTCTTATAAGTATGGGTTGGGCAATGGCCAGCTATCATCGTAGCATTCGATTAGCTCAACAAAATAAGTCAAACATTGGTGTTATAGGAACTGTGTTACAATTTTTGTGGCACTTTTGCATCACAGGTATATACATATATATAACAATAAATGAAATGATTTTTGTAACAACAAACTTTCTAAAAAAAAATCACTAATTATTATCATGATTACAGTGGCAAGAATCTTATCTCTCGGTGTTGTTGCAAGCATCTGGCCTATATATACTATAATCTGTTGTTTAATACATTGGATAATTATGACAATATGGATTTTGATTGAATCTCATGGAATATTAGAGTTCTGTCGGACTTACAATCACCCACCACATATGCTGCCAACGTTTAAAGAACGCATTTATTCAATATTATTTGCCAAAGTTATTGGCATAGTTCACATTTTTATATATTTAAACGCTGTAGATAGCAACACATTTTGGAAACATTTATGTTTTTATGTGTTATGCTTTGTGGAAAATATTACCTCAAATCTATTGTGGCGATTTACATCTTCTCTCGAGGTTAAAGAAGCATGGTATTTTGACGTTTTTTTTATTACTTGTATTGCTTCTTTTTTCTTAGGAATTCTAGCAATGATAATATACTATACTACATTCCATCCTTCAAAAAAACATCGTGCTTCATCACAAGCCATATAATTTTAACCGAATTATTTTTCTTTCTTTAAATACTCATTTTTACATAATAGTTGATAAAGTATCTTCAAATTAATTGTTTTTAGACAAGTTGAAGAGAATTTCTAAAAATTCTTATTACATTTATATTGCTCAAACTTAATGAACGTTTTATATACAATATATACATTTATTTTTATACACTACATACTTTTTATATAAAAGTATTCATATGATATAATTAAAACTACATCTTATTACATTTCTACAATGTAAATTAAAAACATTTCATAGACTGCACAGATTTTGACTGTGTTGTAAACAATATAAGCCAATTAGATATTATTTTTTTATATATCGGTACTGTAAGTCCCGAAAAATATTTATTTTTTTTTTTTTATTTAATAAAATTATTTTTTTAATTTAAAATGTAAGAAATTTCTCAGGGATACACATAATATGGATGTGTAAATGTGCATATATATGTATCCACATAGAAAGTGCTAAAATGCTATATGCGAATTGCAATGTATGTGAAATGTTAGATGTAAATTACGTGATACTGATATTAAAGACTGTATATTTTTACAACGAAAAAAAATTAATTTTCTAAATATTTAACAAAAATATTTGTATAATTATTTCGATACTGTACTGAATAAAATAAACAATATACAGAGTATCCAAAATACAATGTCCAATTGTAAAACTGGGTAGGAAATTAGAATTGGAGAATACATTTACAAAAATAGATAAGACAGATAAATAAAACAATACATACATATAGTTGAAATAAATAATAAATATGACAGGAATAATTAGTATTTATTCAGAATTTATTACAAAGTTTGTGAAAGTACTATAAAGTATTAATTATTAAAGAAAACAGTATGAAAGCTTCTAAAATTTGTATTTAGTTAAATAATGTTCACTAATATTACATTATTACAATATTAGTTTTATTTGTTTTACTTTTTAATTATGCAATTATTAAAACCAAATGTAGCATGAATAGAATAAATAAAGAAATAAATTTTAATTTCACTCAGTATACTTCCAGGTCCTTTAAACATCAATCAACTGGATTTTGCACTACTATTAATATAAATTCCTTATCTGGTGCAACCATAATTTCATGTTTTTTGCTACGAATACGCAAGAACGTTAAATCATTTGTCGGATCCAAGTCACGTACAACGGAACGAGCTTTGTCTGATAATTGACTTATCAAACCTGCGTATTGAACGGTTGTTGTATTGTCTAATGTTGATTTTATTGGAATACCTGAAATAGAAAATATAAATGAGAAGTTCTGCATAAGCAGATTGTATCATAATCATCGTATGTAATGTACCTTCTGCATTCACTACTATTGTACCAACTACTCCCTTATGAGACTGAATCCGTTTCATGGTTTCTTCGACCTCTTGTGCCTAAAAAATGTATACGTCTTATAAACGAATATTCGATCGCACGAAATCCCAGACAATTACTGCACGTACCATTTTTCAAAGCGTGATATATTCGTGGGATTCTACGAAAAATAGTGCAATTACAAAACAAAATTATTTGATGGTCGAACGTATCAATAGTGCTATAAATCGTGGGTTTCTTTCTGATACCACTACTTTTCACCCCACAATGCGTTAAACCGTATATTTCATAAATATGTCAAATGTACGTTTCTTTGGCATAAAATACAGTACTTAGCAACCGCACTCGTTTATCCTTCCTCTGACATGTTTCTCGGGTAAAGTGAGTCGCAAATGTGATGTCACCACCACCACCTGTCTTATTTGGTAAAGCAGATTTCTAATCTCAATATTTTGTGGTTATAACAAGTAATCTAAAATCCGATCGACGTAACTGTAATTCCTTAAAACATTTTTATCGAATAAGCGACGTTTTTAATATTAAGACGTTTAACACAAGCTCAGAATAATTGTTAATAAAATTCGTAGACGAATTTAATACCGAAAAGGTAGGAAACGCTAATTTTATGTTAAAATAAATAAATATAAGTCCAGAATTGTAATTACATTTTGAAATTTGTACAATCAGAATTATAAATCGACATTTCTCGTGTATTTAATAAGATTTACAAAATGTATTTAACATTTACATTTTTCTGAGTACATGATTTTTTCATAAAGTGTTGGTTAGCGGAGCTGAACGACGAGATCAGTGTCGGTGTATTTTGGTAAACTGAGATTATACTGCAACTCCAGTTTCTGTGGCACAAATCTTCCACCCAAGTAGTGAAATCTCCCATCAAACTTGGAGGCACACATCTTCGGCGCCGTGAGAGATATCAACATTTGCGGTTTTATGCCACCGTCCGCCGGCGGGCCCTTTTCAACATCCCAGCCCGATGGTATATCGACGCTACAGATCGGCACGCTCGTGTCTTTTAACATGTCGATGATACGAACAAACGGCTCACGCACCGGCGGCTTGAAGCTGAATCCCAGGAGCGCGTCCACGACAATCGAGTAATCTTGCAGGAATGCGGAATCGGCCGCTTTCTCTACACGTTGGTTCTCCAGCACAGGAATATCATTCTCGACACATTGATGTAGCAGCCTTCCATACAGCTCATTGCTCGTCCTTTTCGGATAATAGATCTCCGGTGAGTATCCAAAATGCTTGAGGTGACGTGCACAAACCAGGCCATCACCACCGTTGTTCCCAGGCCCGCAGCACACCAACACTTTGCACTGTGTGTTTTGTGACAATGGGTAGGATCTGGAGATTGCAACGGCGCAGCTCTGACCCGCCAGTTCCATCAACTGGTCGACGCTGAATCTGTACTTCTCGAACAGTTCTTTGTCAATGTTAATAGCTTCCAACTGATTCAAATATTTTATCATCTTGCCGTATTTCCTTCTTGGGGCCAACGACTCGTCGATTGCCGGCTGCTGAATTCGCCTGACGCCCTGTGATTTCAGAGTGCGTGATACGAGTTGTAACATCTATCGACGAAGGAGCTCGGCTTGTTACATTAAAATCAATTAAAATCGCTGAACTTCAGAATTTATCGATACGCACAATATATTACCTGTTGTTTGCTGAATGTTAGTGTCATAATTTATTAACTTTTCTTGGGGAAAATGGCGTAAAACTGCCGTTTACGATTTATGTACAAAATTAAGTGGTCTTGTATCACGTTTATATATCACAGTGGTTATCTTCCAAAATTTAATTTATTGAAAAAAAAACCCGCAATAAAACTTTGTGACTTGCAGATCAACAACAAGACTGGGCGTCATCTGGTAGGAATTCTACGAAAGCTTATCAACGAGACAAAACGTAAACAGTCATTATTCAAAGGATATGGCGTTTATACTTTACACACGTGTGAAAAATTGATGAAATTGACAAAAAAATATCGATGAGTGACAACCGACTCTACATGATGAATGATATATTTAGCAGGATGTCCAAGGAGTTCGTGGCTGTCGATGGCAATGTGAAGAAGATTCAAAGGGAGACTTTAACTCCATTTAAAGTAGCGACTCTCATTCTAATTAAAGAATATTGTAATGATAATACAAAAGGTATGTCTTCTGCTTTTATTATATATATATTTATATATATAATATATATATTTATATATATAATATATATATATATAATATTATATAAATTATATATATTATATATATTAAGTCTAAACCCCTCTTCCTTTTTTAATTTTTTTAGGAATTATGGAGAGACGCAACTTTTGTTTAGTGTCATTAAAATTAATTCAGGTAATTATCTCAAACCAAAAAAATAAAAAATACTTTATTCATATATTAATAATTATTATTTTAGTCAGCAGACATGGAAAAAGATGCCTTGCTGAATATGTTGCAAGAGCCAGAATATTCGTTGCACCGGTATGCAGGTAGATTGGAGATAAATCTAGATGTCATACAGGAGAAAGGAATCGATGAATTATTAGACTTGTTTGATAATCTTCGCCGATTAATGGAATCCAAAGATGCATTAGCTTTACCAGTATTAAGTAGAAATTCTGTTCTTGGACTGTACGTTCGAAGAATGCTTATTTTTTTTGAAAAATTGGCATTTGATCAAGTAGTCGCTCTTCATAATGACTTGGAGAAGTATGCCAGAGAAAAGATCGATAGTTTAGAATCCGACATTTCTACAATTTCTAAACAAGAGGAAACTGGTCCAGATGGGTAAATTTCTACAAAACAATATTATGTATATTATTTTATGTTTAATATTTCATAATGTTGATGTTTTTTTTACAGTAAAGCGAAAACAATTTGGGGTGGAAGACAGGCGGAATTACTTGTGGCACAGCAGGCCCATGCTTTACAAACTGACGAGCATAAAGCATTGCCACCAATGGAATTGCAAACTCTTGTACAAGACCTTTTAAAGTCTAATCCTTATAATGCAGATGCAGTAAGTATAGGTGCAATGTCAATACAATCGATATTAATGTGAAATATACATATTTTTTCCTTTAAATATAAATCAATATAATAACTAATAAACGGAGTTGTATTTGTTCTAGCATTACTTGAGTTATTTGAATTCCATTCGTGTAAATGACTTTTGCGGGTCAGTTGACAGTCTTTATCATTGCTTTGATAGACTAGCACCACTGGAGAATCGTTCTACTCCCGAGGATCGATCTCGCACTTTTCGATACGCAGCGCTCAACTTAGCTGTTTTACACGCGCAGTTTAATTATAAGTAATTAAATTTATTTACTTATTTCTATTTAAGTCTGATTTTTACTTAAAAATATATTTAGTAAAATGTAGTTCGTAATTTTTATATATATGTATAACAAAAAATTCAATTAAGTAATTCTTACGGTTTTCTTGGAAAGAGATGTAGCACAGTATGCCTTAAAGGAAGCTATTAAATTAGCTCAAGAAGCTGGAGATAACGTATGTTTGCAGCTTGCACATTCCTGGATGTCGTATTTGATCAGCAAAGAAAACAAGTAAGTCAATACAAAACCGATATTAATGAAGATGTTAAATTAGAATATTTTATATTTAATTTTATAGTATATAAAATGTATTAATTTTCTTCTATTTAGAGGACCTCTTATAGAACGCTCGGTTGGCAAAGCAAGTCTGCTTGGAATTACACATACAACAGGCTTAAGTCTTATTTCGCACGCACACAGTTATGCCTTAGAAGCTAAGAACCCTCCTCAAGTATTTGATGTGCGTAGCGATCAACTAATTAACTTGATGTATACAAATTTAAACAATTATATTAAAATGATATTTATTTTGCAGATATTGATGAAGTCAGACATGCTAAACTGTCAACATTCGATGTCCGATTTGATGTCCATAACTTTTGCGGAGAAATCAGCGCTATGGGCATACTATGGTAAAATGGAGATGGCCTCTCTTTGCGGCCAGCTGCTACTTCTTCACAATACGGGTGATAAGAAACAGCACATGTTTAATGGACCGTCCACGTGCCAGGCGATCGTTACTGTTGCTAATATGTTGATTGAATTCGGCGAATATGTTTTCGCTGATGTTGTGCTGGCACATGCTAAAGGAAGATTTCCTAATAGTCCTTGCAACAAGGTGTGTTATTTTACATATAAAACTAATATTAACAAAATTTAATTTTTAAATATTTCTTTAAAAAAAAAATAAAATTGTAATTTTAACAAAAAGCCTTTTATTCATTTATGATTTAATTTATTGCATTGTAGATTTGGATGCTGAGTGAACAGTTGCATATCTTCACACAACTATTACGTCAAGAAAAATGGAGCGAAGCGGAAGCAGTAGCCAGAAATATTTCCAGCTTAGATCAGTTGGAATCCAAACTCAAGTATACATTTTTTTTTTTATAAGCGCGCCAACAAATAAATTAAAACTTTTTTAGTCGTAACTGCAATCTGATCTAATAAAATTTTTAGATTGGCAGAAGTTTGTCTAGCAAAGGGTGATTTTCCAAAGGGATTAGAGTATATTGGTGCTATTGAGAAGCATCCGGACGTAATGCCGCCGTACGCGATACGTGCTGCGCTTCTCTCTAGTCAGATAACATGCGCCTCATCCTCACCGGATAACAGAACCGCAATCGTTACTAATTGCATAATGCGTCTTTGTTCAGCATTGGAATTAGCTGCGCAAAATCATTTGTCGTATTACAAAGCACTTCTCAAAATGCATCTTGCCAACATACAAGTGAGTTCTTTTTATTAAAAGATTGCAATTGAATCGAAACACATCTTTAATTATTCTAGTTGTTGATGGGTCTACCTGTGTTGGCTTTAAACTTGGTGGAAGACGCTATACCCACGGTCTTAGGCCACGGCGGCTGTTACGATCAAGGTAAGGCGTTCATGTTGTATGGCAAGTGTCTTATAGCTTCGGCGCCAGAGGATCCTTTCGAAGCTCGGAAAGAAGTGATTCTGAGTGGAATAAAAACTTTGTCGAAGGCACAGGCACTCTTTACTAAAGTCAATGCCATTGCTAAAGTCAAGAGCATCATGCATCTGCAAGCCGTATTTTATAACGAAATCGATCTCTTGCCCGAACGAAATCAATGTGCGTTTAAATTCCGGCAAATGGACGAACAATATCTAACGTCTCCTACTAACCCATTTTTATATTAAATTTTGTGATATATTTTTGTAAATATACATCTTATTTAAAAACATTGGTGTTAAATAGATTAGATCACTTAATTGTAATTTCCGTAGTTAATATAATTGGGAATCCAACTTAACCACTACCAAAAAATCAAGGTAATTAAAATAGTAATGGGAGTTAACTGATATACATCATGTTAAAGTTTAAACCATTATTTTATTTTTCAGTGATACATCTCAGCTCAAATTTAATCTAACGAAATATCGGTCTAAATCTATTTTAAATAATTTCAAAACATACCAATTTTAATTTCTATCTTTATATTTTGTTTTAAATACGAATTTGCAATTTTTATCAACATGTTATTTGCCTGTACTGCTCGAATGTATATTTTGAAAAAACCGTACGTTTTTTTAATATCTAATGGAATATTAATAGCATATTAAAAATTATTTTTATTTATCAATGCCCAGTCTTTAAAGTGCTAATAAAAATGTTGGAGAAAAACAATACTGCATCTCACATTATATTAGATCTCTCTTTATTGACGAATAAATATATCCCATAATATTCTATTAATAAATTTACAGACTACTATCTGCTAAAAAACATGTATAAACATTATTTAAATTCTGTATTTTTATATTATACATACATAACAAACGAAAACTATTCCATTTCATATAACAAACACAAATATTGCTGCTTATTATTGATACACTGAAAAATATCAAGAGCGTAAATAATGCTTAAACAAAATACGTTTCTTTTTAAAGCAACTTTATGTTGTATCAACGCTATTTTAATTGTCACTACTGTTAAATCGAATACAATATTCATTCCTCCATTAATTACATTTGTAGATTTATTTTTTAATTGAATTAACTATTAATTTTAATACAGAATCTAATATTATGATAAATATTTTTTTGCCATTTTTATTGTATACTGAAAAATAATTCTAACAAGACTCGACATTGTTTCTAAATTTTCGAATGTATTCAGTAGCAAAAGAAAGTTCTTAACATTGCAAATTCACAGCTTTATATATAACGTTTTGCAAGAGTGCAAAATATTCATTTTTTTTTACGAGGCATAAATTGGAAGTAAAACTACAATCTATTTGATAACCTTCTAATTATTTTTTATACATATATTGGCACTCTTGCTCAGCTTATATAAAAAAAAAAAAAAATTTTAATGATAGTCTTGCATGTAGAAAACTCAATTCTCTTTTTATTTTAATATTTAGTTTCCTTAAAACAAAACATTCTATCGTTGCAAATCAAAAAATGAGAAATAGAATTATATAGAAAGCATAAAATTTAAATAAACGTTATAGTAGTAGAGCGCGATATTTTTTTTTTCTGTTATGTAAACGCATATTATAGTAGAATGCTTGTTTGTCGCATATGTACAGTTAGCGCAAAAGTATTTCAACTGTATATATAATAACACCGGCCAGAAAAATTTAGATATAATTTCTAATCATATTTTTTATACTATATCCTATTTTATGTTTATACAATGTAACTTTGTCGGTTACTGCAAACTACACAATTGTGGATGCAAGGGTTTATCCATAAATGTGCATATTCTCTGCAAAGATCTTTACTATAGAGTGTATATATATATATGTATGTATATATACATACATATATATAAATATATGTATATACATTTATATGTATGTGTATATATACGTAGTTTTTACGCGAACGCATTTATTCGTGTGCATTTACGTTATAAAAATCAGTTCCATATATTTTTATGCACTAAAAAAAATTAAACAAAACAAATTTATTACACGCCTACGCGGTTTAATTCGTCGAGACTCAGATAGTCATTGTCAAAGTATAGAATACCTTGATAGATACATACAATCTGACAAACAAAATTAAAAAGTAATCAATTGTTGTTATCTATATAATTAATTTTTTCAGAAGCATTTACAGGTTTTACAGTAAAAAAAAAAAAAAAAAAAATGCCAATATGCTGTATACCAATTTTGTATTCATTTTTTATTTAATTTCTTAATCTTTTTGTCTTTTTAATTCACGTAATATATTTTAATTCGAAGTGCATATATTTTTATAGAAATCAAGTTTTTTATTTTTAGAAATTCTAAATATCTATTATTAATTTGTTTCCATATTATGAAATTTCACGCTTTGTAATATAACGAATCTATATTTTGTCATTTGATGTCACGTATCAATTATACTGAATCTCGACGACGAGTAAAAGTTATACTTCTATGTATAAAAGCAGAGAAATTGTTGATTTATACCAAATTTTATTAAATTAACGCTATTTAAAATAAAATAGCCTACGTGTAAAAAAAAAAAAAACGTTTATATAAAAATTACGTAGGATGTTTTTCAGATATTTGTCTTTTTAAATTTTATTTTATTAAAATAAAATGAAAGTAAAAGTCCCTTTTTGTCTCGAAATGTAACAGCATATATAAATCGTTAGTGCTTAAACACGCACGTTGTAAATAATTATTCAATCAAATGTTTATGAATGTTAAATTAAATGGCATTAGTATAGATCGTAAGATCTATTAAAGTCTAACGTGTGTTTTAATATTGAATGTTAAAATTGAGCCACAGCAGAGACAAATGTAACCAATTTAATCTATAACATTGCTATTTAGATCGATATCCATGTAATACAATTTGCTGAAACTTAGAATAAAATAGTTCGTTGAACTCAGCACTTTACATTAAGTCAATATCAATCCATTAAGTGATAGTAGTTCGAATTTTGTAGCTGACACGTTTTATCTGTAAAGATATTTGCCTCATTAAAGGCAAAGAGAGTGCCAGAGAAGTAGTATCAATGTGTTAAAAATAGATATATATTTGACTAAATTATGAAACTGGATAGTTGAAAGAAAAATATCACTCTCAAATCTCATTTGAACAAGTACTGAAGCTACTCTGATGAAGTTGATGACGAAGTGGACGATGTCCGGCTAATTGGCTGTCCTGTTCGGTTTGCTTCATTCGCTGCTCTGTATCACATATTATGACGCATTGAAAATACTTATGAGAGTTATCAGCTTTATTTTTATAAATGAAAAACAAAAGAAGAAAATGTGCAATTCAGTTTATCATGTGAGTAATTAAAAAATTTTATTTTACAAAGACTAAAATTAAATCAAGTATTATTAAACAAGTATATTTAAAAAATACTTTTTTGTTTGATGAATACTTTGTTATGGAATTTTACCTGAATAAAGCAGCAAAACTGGATCCGGCTAAAGTGGATCCAGCTATATTAGCTCCAGCATCTTGATTCGTTTCAGCTTGATTTTGATCTCCCAAATTCTGTCTGCAAATAGGGCATGTTCCATGCTAAAAAAATAAAACAAAAATATACAATTTTATTTCAATTCACATTTCAGGTCTGATACACATGTTAATAAATCGTGGAAAATTTTCAGCTTACTAATTCCAACCATGGTACAATACACGGTGCATGATAGACATGCGCGCATGGCAACTGTCTAACAGGTTCTGACAGTTTGAAATCTTCCCAGCAAACGGAACATTGTAGCTTACAATCTGCAAAGAAAAGGGTAAAAAAAAATCGTTCTCAAAAATCTAACAAATGACAATTATTACAAGTAATGTAAATTAAAACAATTGGAAGCAAAGATATTTTTATAAAAGAAAAATATATAAATTTAACAATTTAATATAACGCTTAAGAATATTCTGATTTTACTTTTAGATCTTTATCAATTACTGTTCTGCCTATTTAAATTAACAAGGATTAAAAAAAAGAAAAAAAAAATTAATAAAGATATAGATATTGCAAACATAAATACATACTATTAGATACTAACCAACTTGACTCTGAGTTATAATGGTAGTAGGTATTTCATCGATCTGGTTACGTGATAAAGGTGGTGGTCCAGTACCGTCCATTTGATTCAATAATTGGGTAACAATAGCGTCTAATCCATCGCGACCCCAAACATAATCTCCAGGATTTCCCAAGAACAGTCTAATATTGAATCTACATTATTTTGTTTTATTTTAGTAATTACTAAAGATTAAATAAAATTGTTAATGACTTGTACCCCCATGGATGAATGAACTTTCTAAATATTTAACTGTTGCCACAGCTGTTGGAAAGTACGTTTTTGACATTGACAAATTACACAATTTTATAACAATACATATACTTGTAATATACATAGGAGAAAGAAACCAAGATTAAAATATATAATTTAAATGTAAAAAATACATATAAAACATTGCAGTAAGATATTTTATATTGACAGATACAATTGATTGATTGATAGAAATATTGATAGAAATTGATTTGATAGATATACAGAGTTTAAATTAATAACTCAAGAATATATAAGTTAAAATTTAAATATTTACCCATCTATTATTTATGAAAGAATTTATGATGCACATACAGGGTATCCCTGTCAATATGTTGCTTTTGAAAACTGTGGGTAAGAAATTAGAATTGAAAGCAAAAAGTCATATATAATTTTATAAAAACTTTTCGTTTTTTATTCAAATTTTTCTACCCATAACTTTCGAAAGCGATATGTTGTTTAAGACACGTAGTATACTTAACAATTATATGATCTAATATCATACAATTACTTATAATATAAAACTTACACAGATGGTTGTGCATCTTGTCCCACAGAGTTGCTTAGACTCGCTGCACCAGAGAGATTGAAGATAAAATCTTGTATGAAATTCTCTATAGGTACCTGTAGGCTGTCTTGTCTTCTACGATTGCTACTTCGAGTAAAAAATCAATTTATTATTTTATTAATTTTTTCGCACAAACGTAATGTATAAAAACTATTAAAAACCGTTTTTACACACTTATTATAATTGAGAGATCGATCATTATTGGGAATTATTGTACGCTGGAAAGCAGATATAGCGTTTGTTGCGCCGACGGCAGCTAGCGAACGTAACTTTAGAGTCGTGTGCGTGGAGTTTTACATGTGCCGCGTATATGTACCGCACCGGTCGGATTGCCGAGGACTGATTTCCTCCCGTTCTCTCGATCTATTCTCTTGGCCGTCTAGAATTACGTACGCCAGCCGCTGTCGCCGCGGAAAACGCCGTATCTGCTCTTTGGTGTACATTAACGTCTTGTGGGGTCGAGCAGGGGAACGTACTCGCAGATCGGCGCCGAATGCATGAAACGCCGGGTGCGAGCGTCGACGTCAGTCGTTTCGAAGCGCGATGTAAAGAGGTCGACTTTTTAACACGTATATAAACGAAGTTTTATGTACATGAAATAATACCTGCTGGTGCGACGTCCATCTTGAGGGGTGCGAGACCAATTAGACCTTCTTCTACTTCCAAGCACATAATTTCTATTGCCTCCCCCTGACTGCTGACTGGTATTCAACTGCTGATTGGTGTATGTATTCGAAAGACCCATTATCATCTCTAATATGTCACGGTCAGTGCGATGTGAAGGCTGTATTGATTACAGATAAAAATTTTGAATATGGCTTTAAAGATGAAAATTTCTAGTAATAAATTAACTTACATTGTAAGCAAAAATGTCGGTGTCTCCATCGCTCAGATCTTCGCTGTTCATGTCCATGCTTGAGCTCCCCTCGTTGCTGCTGCTTTCCAGCTCTTCGATAAAGCCACTCGCACATCGTGGACATGTGTAATTCTAATTGGAAGTGAAATGTCAGTCAGGAGGGAGTCAGAGTTACGCAATTTAGCTTGCAATGTCTGTCCTCGACAGATTGCCTGGATACATACGCTTATATTAGTTAAACATTTGCAAGTTTAAATATCTATAAAACAAATAAATCTTTGCTAATTTTTAAAAACAATAACACAACAGTATCAATCAATTATCAATGTAATAACGATATCTGTGTGCTTTGAAAACGATAATAAAATGAACAAAATAACTTGCATCGAATTTTTACATATTGTTCTCTCTTTTCAAAACGCGAAGACATCAAGCAAAACAAAAAAGTGCCCATGACGCAAGAGCAAATTGGTATATATTTGTACGCTTAATAAGCGTCAAACACACAAAAAGCGAGTAGATTTCGTAATTCCAGTTAGATCGTGCAAGAGTGTGCGCGCTTGACTTAATCGAAGTACGTTCCACGAACGAAATTCGATCGTGGATAACGATTGCAGATACGTGCGCAGCATGCTTTCCGGGAAGAGCTCGTACGGAAGGTGAAAACCTTCCGCGAGGACGACTCATCGGGATTTCGGGAAATCGTCAAGATTCAGGGAGAACGATTTCGTCGACTTGGCCGATCTCATCGTGAAGGGTCGAGACGAATGAACATCGCTCGGCCGCGAGCACGAGGGGAGGAGAGAGACGGGAGTTTCTGCACATGATACGAGATGACAGCTAGCCCGGAATCGCAGACGTTCC